>NW_026067983.1:5675603-5679082 GCF_014885135.2 Alexandromys fortis | reverse complement strand
GAGGGAGGGAAATGGGAGGCTGGGAGGAGGCAGAAACTTTTTTTTCCTATTCTCAATAAAAAATAAATAAAAAATTTAAAAAAAAAAGACTGTGAGGGTTGACCCTGCAGAGCTTCTGTCTCCCTTAAAGAGACGACTTCTGCTGTCCATCTCTTCTCCTCTCTACCCGTGCTCTGTCAGGGCATCACACGTGCACAGTTACAGACCTGGCTGAATTAGAGCCATACACGAGCTTGAACAGAGAACATGGACTTTTTGGGAAAACCATGTGCTCTTGAAAGAGGCATCATGAAGACTTGAAAAAGAAAAGAGACTTCAAAGTCTCTGCTTTGCATTTTTTTATATAATTTTATACTATAATTTCAGGCCGTCGGCTCAGGAGACCTCAATCTTCCCTGAAATCCAACCCCATAATAAGGCCCACGGGGCCTGATGTTTTTAAAAGTCTTGACCACAGAAACTCTTTTTCAATTAATGGGAAGTATAATTTTTCCCCTCATTTTGGATTTTTCCTAATGAATACAAGAAACAAACATCAAAGGCTAAGATGGGCAAAGTCTCGCAGTCCCTGATGTGTGAACACGTCAAAATAGGGCATGACAGACTGAGGCTTTCTGAGGCTGGGATGTGGGTAACAGGGATATCCTGGGCTCATGGGCCTCCAGACTGCCCACTAAGGAGTGAAGAGGCTTAGACACTAGGGGACTTAAGCAAAAACCATTTCAAAGTTTTAAGACAGTCTGAGTAAACTGTAGAAGGATTCATAGCTCAGAACTGTAGAGGCAAAGACTCCCAGCTGAATGCCTGCACTCATTCCAAGGCCGATATCATGCAATCGCTGGTTCACCATTTTCCTGACACGACGGTACGGTGTACGGTTCAAACTCACACAACAGTGCTAAGAACAGAGTGGGAAAAAGTTCGCTTATAGACGGCTGCCTGTGAGAAGGTTAGCTCAGCCTGGTTCACATCTCCCAGCTGTGGAAATGAAATCCCATTGGGTCCTCTACATTCTGCCTTGCAGGAGAGACCTTTGTATTCTCCTGGCGCTCTGCTCCTTGATGGAACCCCGTCCCCACCCACTCTGGTCAATCATGCCACAAGGACGCACACAGAACTCCTATAGTAAATCACATATGACAAAGGCCTGGAGTTAAAACACTTACTGCAACACTGAAGGGTGATGTGGAGTGGCCCTCTGTCACTGAATGGAACCCTTTTTCCTGCTGCATGGACCAACTCTTTCCCTCTCTGATTCCTGCTCCTCATTCTGCCCATTCTGGGCTTCATAGTTTCTTCCTACCCTACACATCAGTTCTCAATTTCTTAATTTCATGGTACCCATCTCCCAGGTACACAGCAAAGCCTTTATCCTTAAAAAGCTGTCCAGTCATCACTGTGTGAATGAACATACATCTATGAGACAAAATCTGCGGGAAACATTACGTCAGCTGCCAGAACTGGGGAAGAGTGTCAAACGATGACCTCAAACATGGCTCTATAGTGAAATGCAGAATAGCTGAGGAGGCAGGTATTCAAACAATAGCTGCGAAGCTAGAGAAGACAGCCATGGCAGCTGAGGTGAGGGACGGGGGTGAGAGGGAGCACTATGTCACAGTGGATTCTGAGGCAGAAGCGACAGGAACACATTACATTCTTGAAAATATGATCCAAACACTTTTCTTTAGATGAAATAAAACACCCCAAAAATTCAGATTAATTCATGTATGAATGGCAATTACTACTTGTAGATTTGAATATGGTAATCATTGATAGAATTTTTGATTAAAAATAAAATTGATTTTTCCTAATGGTTATCTAAAGGAAAGAATATACTTAAATATAAAAATGCAGTTATTACCCAGAAATGTATTGAAAACCGAGAGATAAAATGAAAATCTGAATATGAGATCATTTTATATGCAAATAGCTTTTCTGGAATCTAGCACTGCCTAAGAATTTCACAGTTGAAGCTTCTGATAGTACGGATTTTGCAAGTGACAGATCTCCAGATCACTTCACTCAGGGACATGTAATGACAGGCATGGATTCCTTCATTTGCTTCTGAAAAGCTTAGTTTATGCAGACAAATTCTCCAGTACAGAGCTGTGAGGTTCTCCAAGGAGTCTCCTGGAGACAATGGAAAGATGAAAGCAGTGGCTTTAGGCGAGGGGCGGGCGTCATATGCGATCCTGCTGATTTAGTGGGAGACCGTGTGCTTTCTTTATAGAGGCCCAGGTAAGCCTCTATGGATTACAGATTCCTGGACGTCTTTTCTGTGTGTTTCAAACTTAGTTGATTTAAAGTGACCTCCAGTGTGTGGGAGGTCCTTCTGTCTATGTGTTGATATTATTGGTTAATGAATAAAGAAAACTGGCTTGACCTATAGCATGGGAGGAAGAAGGCGAAGACAAAGCCACTGCCAGAGATAGATGTGCTAAAACTTTGCTGGTAGGCCATGACCTCATGGTGATGCACAGATTGATAGAGACGGGTTAAATTAAGATGTAGGAGTTAGCCAATAAGAAGCTAGAGCTAATGGGCCAAGCAGTGATTTAATTAATACAGTTTCTGTGTGATTATTTTGGGTCTAAGCTAGCCGGGGAGCCGGAACAAGCAAGCAGCTTCTTCTCCAGCACTCCAGGGTCAGTGAGATGGCTCAGTCTATAAAGGCATTTTGCTGCCAAGCCTGATAATCTAAGTCTGATCCATTGGGTCAACATTTTGTCACCTGACCTCTATACAAGCACATAACATACACATTTGTCCTGAGCTCTGTACAGATAAATAATTAAATAAAAGTAATTTTCTAAAAAAATTAAAGTGACTTCTAAGGAAATATGTTTTCAAAAGTGTATCAAGAATTTCCATATTTAGCCAGAATTTAAAAATTACTAATCTATTACAAAATTGTAAAAACACATGCTCATTTGGTTTCACAATCACAGAGTACAGTTCAAAACATAATTTAATATCTTGTGTTGTAGGGTCCAGTGACCCTAAAATATAAATCCCTGGGTCACCCGCAGAGTGTCTGCTGACCACACTATAAAACAGTGAATGTAACGTCCTTTGAACTCTCATTCCCAGAAAAGCAAGCCAAATGATGTCTACTCTGTCCTTATCCAAGGGAAGATGACAACTGCATTCCTCCTAGAAAGCATATCCAGGTAAAAAGCATTAGGATATAGTTCAGGGCTTAATTTTGAATACAATGTAGGAATCCCACTGCCCTCATTCGAACAGCACTAGAAAGATCTGCTTCACATAACAATATCCTCTGGGCTCATCTCATTTGTATGTGGAATCTAGAAAACCTAATCCATGGAAGTACAACATGGAAGGGTAGTTACCAAGGGGTTAGGAGGCAGGGAGAGAACACGGGCCTTCAAGTATACAGTGATAGCTAGGTAGGCTAGAGAAGCTCTTATGCTCTGGAGGACAGCAAAGGAATTAGAATTAATAGGAGTGCGATATAT
>NW_026067983.1:5664148-5675576 GCF_014885135.2 Alexandromys fortis | reverse complement strand
TTTCAGACAGATAGAAGGATTCTAAATGTTCTATCCACAAAGAAACTATAACTAACTGTGGTGATAAATATGCTAATTTTCTGAGCATCTATGAACATGTCAATTTGTACTCTATAAATACATAAATTATTTGTTAATTGAAAATGAAATAAAACTACGTGCTGGAGAGATAGCTCCACTGGATAAAAAAAAGAAAAAGAAAAAAAAAACCTTTCTTTCCCTTGGTAGAGCAGCTGGACAGAGAGAGACCGATTTCTAGGGCGTATTCACTAGTTAGCCTAGGCTATGTGAGCTCCAGGCTAATAAGAGATTCCAAACTGGGTGTACAGCATCTGAGAATTCATGTCTGATGTTGTCCTCTCGTCTTCATACACATGCACACACATACAAAAATAAAAAACATAAGATGAAACTAAAACTCCATAGAAGGTCACTGAAGACTTCCGCATGACTCTGCAGTGCTTAGGAGCCACAAAGGAGATCTCATATAAGATGCCCAAAAGCTTTAACACACAGACGTGCAGTAGAAGGATCTCTGCATACACTGGTATAAGGACAATAGGTCTTGTCGTTATAAACTCATTCACATACAGTACTACAAATGACACTACCAGCAGCCCAAGGCCCTCTTCTCTGGGAGAAAGGTCTGAATTCAGACAGACTGCAGTAGAGCAACAATTCTAAAACTTAAAGTGGCTAAATATTTGCATAACCACATAGATAACTTGAAAACATTTCCAGCTATCCACTGGAAACGACCATCTCATTAGAGGTTGAGAACAGAGGGTCTCTAGAAATCTCCTTCAACCAAGGTATCCAGCAGAATAAAAGATGGCTGTACTGAAGTTGAGAGAGTCCCACAGTGTACCAGTGGGTCTACTAGACTGAAGGTTAATGACGTTGAGTGCTAGTTCGCACCTAACCACATAACTACAGCAAGGTGCATAACTCTTCAGACCTCAATCATCTCAGTACAGGTCAACTAAACAAGTTTAACGTGCTGCCATTGAGTTAAACGAAGATCAGCCCTTCTTTTAGGAAATAGGTACTAAAATACATAAATGTGAACTTGGGATGTCACAATGATCAGAGACTACCTAATTGCTATGGAAAAGAAGAATCCTGAAATTTTAGGTTGGATACTATCTGCCTTGAGACAAAAGTGAAAGAATTTAGTTAGTCTGTAGGAGCAATATGCTATAAGAGGTCTTTTCATCTTGACCACCCTGGTTGCTGACAAGAAGTAAGCTAGCCTGATGGTGTCCTTAGGGGACCGATCCTCACACAGAGGGACAGAGCCAGCCACCGCTGTGGAGTTACGTTCAACACAGTCGATGATAACACAGTCTTTCAGGGGAAATAGTCTAGAGAAACAATACTCTTCCAGGCTCAAAGTATCACGAGAGTGCTTTGTGCCCATCTCCTCCCCGGCAGGAGTAAAACACCACATTTCTCCCAAGAACCTACTGGGACCAGCATCCCATTTGCAGGGATATTCTGTTGATGACAGGATTTTGGCTACACAATGTATCAATTGAAGTGCTGCAAGACAACATGACATAGCGTTTATGCAGCTCGGCAGAATTTGTTTCTAAATCTTCAATTATTTGCAGCTATTGTGACTGGGAAAACTACTGATGAGTTCAGATGTGTTCTTATTCTCCAGTGGGTTCTGAGGGAATCCCACTGTGATCCATCTCCTTAACAAACACACAAAAGACACTTTTCAGAGACTGTTAAGTTGTGGTTTGAAATTCTTCTAATTCCATTACTGTATTTAAGCATGCAGTCAGGGCTTACTTACTGCCTCATAATTCTACCCGGAGAACAAAAGCTGGCATTTGCTGTTGAATGAGAGACAAAGGGTTGGAAATTGCGAGTTATTTAAATAAGTCACAATTTGGTGTTATTTACTGCATTCATTCCCAGCAGGCCTAATTTAAACACCTTCATGCTTTTCACGTTTTTTTCCTGTATGCTTCTCCTACTGAGAAGGTGAAATCTAATGCTTAATAATGTTCCTTCAGAATCCACACACAAGAGGCACAAAGGGAAATCATGAATTCAATTCAAAGCCAGAATGCAGCTACAAGCTTTCCAGGTTCCTGCGCTGACAGAACAGATTCTAATTCATTAGGCTCGTTGGCTCTTCCTCTTTCTCTGGATTATGGGCATATTGTGGAGCTCAATTTCTGTAAAAATGCCACACTGTTCTGTAGTCAATTTAAAAAAAAAGGCAAAATTTGGTTAAAAATCTGAAGGCTAAGTTTAAAAAATGCTATAATGAATAGTGAAAACTAATTTCTTGGCCTTGATTTGGAATAGAATCTGCTGTTAATCTCCCTTCCCTTTTAAATGGTTTGGATGCTGTGGATTATATTTATGGCTTAACTACCAAACTCTGCTTTTAAAGTATCACTTCTCTATTTTCACTACAAATTGTATTTCATTTAAGAGTTAAGATTCTTGCAGTAAACATTAACAGAATGCAGCAAGGTTTTATAATTTTCAAAATAACTAGCTGTTCTTGATAAGCAAAAGTTAGCCTTGAGTTACAGAATAACTCAGTAGAAAATACATAATAGCACTGTCGGGATTTGTAACAAATACACTAGAAGTGTTCTGAAAATTAATTTGAAGCTGCTATGCTTGGCTCAATTAGCTTTCTTCTTCATTTACAAAGCATATCTGTCATATTTTCATGAACTTGATTTCCAACCCCACTTCCGAAAAACCTGTTTGTTGAAGTTTAACAGTTGTGGACACTTCAGAAACAGAAATTTTTTCTTCCTTGAAATATTTACTCTTTCAGTAAAATTAGATACTTCTGAATATATACGTTGTTGTATATTACTTTAACTATGTAAAGATGTGTTACTTGTGTTTATTTAACAATTGTTTATTATTATTTGTTGAGCCAAAATTATCTCAGGGCTTGTACATCAAAGCCTATGGGACAGGAAAAAGCCTGGCTTAAGTCCAGGGCCTGCAGGACAGAGAAAAGCCTGGCTCAAGTTTGAGTGAAGATGAAATAGCAAAAACTAGTTAGATGCCCCTACAGCCAGAGGGAGGGTTTGGCTGCCCCTCATTGGCTGGAGATACCCTTACATCACAGGGTGTCGCTTAACCTTTATAAAGCAGATGCTCACAGTAATAAACTGAGTTCCTGCTTTGACTCCACTCCCAATTGTATCTGAATGGCCTGCCTCATGGGGCTATAGGAGATAGAACACTCACCTTTCCCTGGGGAATGAGGAGGCTCAAGAAGCCTAGCAATTAAGCAATTACTATTAGTATTTATTATTATTATTACTATTATTATTATTATACAATTGTATATTGTTTAACAATGTAAAGATATATTGCTTTCTCTGCCTAAGGTACCTGATTGGTTTAATAAAAAGCTGATCAGCCAGTAGCTAGGTAGTAGAGGGATAGGTGGAGTTGGCAGGCAGAGAGAATAAGAAGGAAGAGAAATCTAGGCTTAAGAGAGGGGAGACTGAAGGGAGAGAGAATGAGGAAGAAAGAAAGGAAGAAACTCAGGGCCAGCCAGCCAAGCAAGCCACCAGACAGCCACCAGCCAACCACCAGACAGCCAAACATAGAAGAGGACATACAGAATAAAAGAAAGGTAAGAAACCCTGAGGCAAAACGTAGATGAAGAGAAACAGGTTAAATTACGTTATAAGAGCTAGTAAGACAAGCATAAGATAGGCCGAGTACTCATAATTGATAATTAGTCTCTGTGTCTTGATTTGGGAGTTGGTTGGCGGTCCAAGAAAGCCTGTCACATATATATTTAAAAAGCAATGGACAAAGAAAATCTTCTAACAGAGAAACACCGGCAGCTTCAAACATCAGCGCTATGTATTCAGTGGGTAGACAGTTTATTGATTCCCAAGCCACCAGGAAATTCAAGGCCCACATGGGGCATGCGCAGGTCTTTGTTCTTCCACAACAAATAATCCCATAGACAGAAAAAAAAAATAGCAAACAGAAACTACATAGACAGAAGGCTATAGAATACTATAAAATACAATCATAATTTTTGCCGGAGCTTTCTGAATACTATAACATACAGCTGTTACCCAAGGAAGGATTGAGATAAACATGGTAACAACACCCACTATGATCGGCACTTGTGAAGCCACTGTTACCCTCTGTCATTACACATGTAAACATGCATGACTGAATAATGATATGTATCTGTGCTAAAAAAAAATCTGAAATCATGACAACAATCCAAAGCAGACGGATATGATAAATACTTAAAACAATATATCCTGGAGGCTAAAAATACAACAAAATGATGTAGGCTCAGCAGCTATCCTATTCAGATTCACACTAACCCGATTCTAAGATCCTCTCCTCCAGGGTTTCTCTGCAGCTCGGTCAACTTGACCAATGCAAAGGAAAACAGTATTCTTTAGGGCCTTGCAACAGTGAGTTCTCTGACCTAGGCTCACTTCCCTTTCTTAGGAGTTTTCAGAACTTTACCCCTTGTAGCCCCTTTCCTTCAATGCTGGGTATACAGGAGCATAAAAGAGGTATACAGTCCAAAGATTTATTGATAACAGAGCGTAAGAAAATTCATTTTAAAACCATTCTTTGGTATCCATATATGTTTACCACTTATTTGCCTTTATATTTTTTACACAAATATTCCTACATAAAGAATTAAATCTCAGCTGAGCATTTAGACTACAGGACACAGAACCGCCTCAGTGTTTTCAAGATGTGTCAGTATTTTCTTTTTATATAACCATGATTCACATACATACATAGCATAAACTGACAAAAGCATTATTTTAGTGCACTTCAGAAATTCTTAGAAAGTTTCCTAATTTCAAGCCAGACCTCACTTAGTGGTTTTCTTTGTATGAAGTTTAGATCAACAACTAAATCAATAATTAAGGAAAAAAACAGCCTATCAACAAGGAACATGGTGGTATTCCTCATGGAAGCCCATTCCATTCCCAAGAATCCCTCACTCTGCTCATTCCTCATTCATATCTCCTTTTTCTTCTTAGGTATGAGACAAGCCACTGGCTGGTTGGGTGCAGGGGTGGGGGGGGCCAGGGAGAGTTAGGCTCTGACACCCCAACTCCCAAGTTAAGCCTACCAAGAGCTAAGAAATGCTCCGCCCCATTCAAAACCCCACATCAACAAAGGGGCAGGGAATGTTCAAGACAGCATTCCTTAGTGCTGCACAGTGTAACCGCGTGTGTGGTACAAAGTGCACATGTTGTGTGTTCAGAACCAGGCTGCAGTAAAAGCGAACGTTACACGGCAGGGGGGACATCTCAGGTTCTTTCTGGATTTAGTTGTGACTTAATTTCTGGTTCAGAACGCTCATAAATCTTTTACAATTAAGCATTTGCAGCCTCCACATTCGCTGACCCATAAGGGTCTGGAAACACAGCTGAGAAGCAAGGTGTTCCTGTGCTGCAGGCAGGTGCTCATTATTATCTGTTGTGCGCGCGCATTTGTGAAGGAGCAAAACCAGTTCCTCTTCAAGACAACTCTAAAGGAAAGTAGAGCCCACTGACTGCTCACATGTTTACCTTCTGTCTTAGAGGGAAGCTTGCACATGCCATCCAAGCTAACCACAAGCTCAACTACGTGACTTGTTTAGGACAAAAACACATGACTGGGAAATAATATATGTCACCCTGAAGGTCTTAAGATCGATCCATCCCATAGTTTCATCATGCTTCTATTCCATCTCCCTGGAGACTACTAAATCCTGACAGCTTGGGCCTGTAACTCCTGGTGTACACAGAATAGAGTGGGAAACTACCCCCATGCACTGCAAGTCACCGGCACTGCTGCTCACTCTCAGGGAGAAAGTGAGCGGAAACTGGTAACCGGGGGCCTCTTCAATACTAACCCAGCGTATCTGCTCCCTTTGCTGCACAGGAACAATCCCTGCAGCACTTGAACTGCTGGAGAGAGAAGGGAAACAGATGGCGCAGACTCTGTTCTCCAATGCTTGGTTTCCTTAACCTTCAGCCACGGAAGAACTAATGCTCAGCAAATTAGAGAGTTTACATTTTTAAAGATAAGGGCTTGGGATTGCTACTAATTGGACTAAGTTGAAATATTTCCAAAATAAGTAGAGCTGTTTCACAGAGTGATATTTGGGATTAAAGTTTTATAAATACTGCACAGAGCTATCTACAGTCATTAAATTGGACAAATATGCTAAACTTCTCAACATGATAGATTTCTTAGGCAGGATTGCACTTGGCTCAAAAACTGCACTGTGCCCCCTTGCCACAGAGAGCTCACAGGTAGCAAGAGGGCTGTATAGCCAGCTCTGCTCCAATTACATGCATTGCATATGGTATGTTCAATAAATTACTCTGGAAACAGTGTAGATGAGGGTTAGTTCAGTAAGGGTAAGGACACAGGATCTTGTTAGATGGAGGGGATGGCAAAGAATCTGCTACACAGAAGCTAAAATATGAGCATAAACAGTAAGCATGAAAGTATAAAGATTTATTTTTAACTATGGTGTGTGTGTGTGTGTGTGTCTCTCTCTCTCTCTCTCTCTGTGTGTGTGTGTGTGTGCTTGTGTGTCACTGCAGAGGAGAGAGGCATCAGATTCTCTTCTTTTGGAGCAGGAGTTACAGAGGTTGATAGCCACTTTGTGAATGTTGGGAGTCACTCGGGTCTTCTGTAAGAGCAGTACAAGCTATTAATCACTAAGCCATTTCTCTAGCCCATGAAATATGAATAACTTTAAAGAACAGAGTAATAGCACACAATAAGTGTGTGTTGTCCACAAACATACTATATAAAACATTGACTAACATTGACTAGTTTTTTTAAATGAATAATTATGGGACAGATAATTCATAGAAAAAAGGTTAGTGAGTATATACACAACTTACTCTTATTAGCAATGGAAATATTTCAAATTAAACAATAGTAAAAACCTTTTTAATATACGTAAATAAAAAGCTGCAAACTCTCAATAGCAAGGGCTATAAGAGGGCATGCCCTATATGCTGCAGTTGCACAGAAGAACCAAAATCTAACTGCAAAAGGTTTTGAAAAGCAATGTCTGGGGATGGGGAGATGGCTCTGTGGGTAAGGCACTGTGCAGGCATGATGACTTGAGTTTCCATTACCAAAACCCACATACAGCCAGACATGGTGATACATGTCTGTCATCCTAACACTCTTCTAGTGAGATGGTAGGTAAGGACAGGAGTACTGTCCGGAGCTCACAAGCTAGCTAACCTAGCAGAAAACAATACAGGCTTTCTCAAACAAGGCTGGAGAGGAGACTGACACCAGACTTGTCCTTTCTCCTTCAGATGCTCGCCATGGCACACATGTGCCTGCTCACACACCACACATACGAAGATTTTAATAAAGCAAAAACTGAACTGATAGATACATATTTAGTTTATAGACATGTAGGCATGCGTCACCCATGTATTTCTTCCTACACTTACACACACGTGTGTGCCCCTGCACAGGAGTGTGAACGCACGTATAAGATAATGAGAAGCTAAACACAGAGTAAAGGGTGCAGAGTGAAAATCGTCCCTCACACTTCAGACTTTCTAATGGCCTCTAAAAGCAAAAGTGACTCAATAAGTAATATAAATCACTCATAGTTACTGACATGTTTTGGCAGCAAAAGAAAGTTGGACTGAAGTCCTGGAGAAAGGACAGGGGAGGAAGCAATGGGCAGGGTCTGATACACTGTGGTCACTAGAGAGTTTGCTTATACAGATGCACACAGAGAACACTATTTTTAAAAAAAAAAAATTATTCCAGAGCATTCTCTCCTACTTAACCAACGTCCTTAGCTGTGCCTCCATCCATTTAGAAGGTTCTCAGTCTCTGCTGTTCTAAGTCATGCAGGGATCGGCTCCCTCACACTCTTCTCCGAAGTCACATGCTGGTGCATCTGCTGGATATATTCCTAGAAATAGAACTGCTGAGTAGGAGCTGGCCAGACAAAACAAACGCAGAGCAGGACAAAAGGAAGGTGGTTTCCTGCAAAAACAGTGGTGCTCAAGAAGGCAGGCAGCTGCCAGGAAACCACACACTGCTGAAATGGCTAGGGTGCAGCGAGGAGATCATGGTTGTAAAGACGTTCATTTGTGCTAAACGGGATCCCGTTATGCTAATGAATGCACATGCCATAATGAGACGAACATTGAAATGGCCCTTCCTATAAGAACAGTGAAAAAAAAAAAAAGAACAGTGATGGGCTGGCAAGGGTTTGAGGGGATCCATTAGAATGCAGCCACAGCAGCTGGGGAAGAAGCAAGACTAGTAACTCACTTTGCTGCTTACTCTCCTCAGCTGCCTGTTGACTTTGCCCAAGAAGCCTCAGAGTAGCGAATCCCTAACAGGGAACTTCCCACTCCTCCACCCTGGAATGCCGACACACCCTTCCTGGTGCTAATCCCACCTGCTGTGAGTATTGCCCAGTTCCCCTTTCTCTGCATAGTAGTCTACTATCAAAGAACTAAGAGGCATATTTAAATCATTCAGTCCCCAAATATTAAATGTTTAACTGCTTTCCACTTTCTTAAACTCTGAGGTCACAGAGAATACAAAAATTACAAAGTGACCTAGCCACCTTCCGAACAGTGGAATGGGAAGCCCTGGTGAAGATCTAACACTTTTCACTTTCCTTTAGCGTCCGAAGACCTGACACATTGTGTGTAGTTCCCTGCCAGACCTCTGATCCCAAAGCCAGTACTGGGAGTTTAAGATAAGAAAGGAAGGGGCCAGGCAGTGGTGGTGCACACTTTAATACCAACACTTGGGAGGCAGAGACAGGCCTGGTCTACAGAGTGAGTCTAGGAAAGACCCCAAAGCTATAAGAAATCTTGTCTTGAAAAACCAAAAAGAAAGCAAGACAGTGTCACAGTGAATCTGGAGATGATACTGAGACTTGTGGTCTAAGACAGTGACATTTATCCTGTAGGAAGGGTATCACCATCTCTACTGACCACACCAAAGCCAAGAGAGGCTGCATAACCAGCTCACAATGAGTCAATGAGAGACAACACCAGAGTAAGACAACAGGTTCCATTGCACCTAAGAACCTAGAGGGAGGGCTTGCTGGACGCCATATCCAGAGTGTCGAATTGCACAGGGAGAGTGAGAATAGCCTATCTCCAACAAGCTCCCAGGGGATACCGACACTTGGGCTGGGACCACACCGCGAGAAAAGGTTTACAAGAACAATAACCTCTACCTGACAATTAGCATATAATAAAGAATATGGACGAGCTTCTCCAATGTTTTTCTAGTACTTTCTAAATTTAAAATATTGAGAAAACAATGGGACAAAACATATAGGGTCCTCCTACTTCTATATGTTTGTAAAGATCAACAGATAAGCATCTACTCACTAATAAAGCCAGTAGGTGGAGGTACAAAATTTATGCCAAAGTTTTCAAAATTTATAAAATCTACTCCATAGAGCTAAAACTTGGGAAAGTGAGACTGAATAATTTTAAAAAAGCTTATACACCTCACTCCTTTAAATAATCCTAAGAATTAATAAACCTACAAGCAAATCACAAACTAGAAGTATACTTAATCTATTGACAAAGAATTGAAATAATGTTAAGACTGATGAGTAAACATTAAATACCATCTTTGGAGATGCACAGAAAAGGAAATGTGAGGTTCGTAAGCACACACTGTTTATTCATACTGGTAATGAGAACATTCAAATACAAACACAATAAAAGAGTTGTAGCCTTCCAGGGCTTAGACACAGTACACAGCGACACTTTGCACACTGTGGGGCAAAATTCCACCATCTTCCTCCTTTCCTTCTGCTTTGTTGCTAAGAACAGTGCAGGTTTTAATAAAAAAGAAAAGCATTATTTTTTGAAAGCCAAGAGAAGATACTGGGGCTGAAACATCAATTTAGGGTTCATTTCCATTTCCATCAGGCAGCAAGCATTCTCTTGATTTTAATGATAGTTGTATCCTATCCGATTCAGAATTGGAGCTTAATTTACATAATCCCCCAAAGACAGCCCCAGAGTTCCATTAAAGGTCACCTTACTTTCCCCTGCACACACCAGCTTCTAATCTGCTCATTCATTCCCCTCTATTGTCCTACCCCAAGCTTTGGTAAAGCTTGCTGCTCATTGTACTTTCATCTCAAATAGAAAATCTTTCAGTTTTGGCTTTCCATCCTACTCAACTCCATTCCAGTCTGTATTACTTCTCCTCTTCATGTTATAGCAAAAGATTAAATAGTCATTTACTTTTTGATGTGTGTAAAATTGAAATCGAGACTACAGGAATGCTCTTTGGAAGTCTCGGAGCGCCAAGAGGTGAAGCAGTAGAGGACTGAGCATTTACTACCTCCTGCCCCAGCTGCATATTAAAATCAGGAATTGCAGCGGGATCAGGGAGGAAAATTTATTTGTGTAATAAACGGAGTAGAAAAACTCCCTGGTTCCCAGGTGTCCTGCAGTGGAGCACAAAGCTAATGGCTTGCTGGTTAGCGTACCTCAAATATACAATTTACTCGCCTGGAATAAAATATTAACAACTGTCAGTCTCTTAATACAGAAAAAAAAATCAATCCTTTTCTCTCAAATTCTCATTTGAATCACAACCACCAGGATGCTCAATGTCAAAATCTTACATTAGTTTTTTCAGTGAGAAATACTGAGACTCTGATATAGCGTCACTCTAAAGGAGAAAACTAGGGCACTCTTGTTTTAATGGATACTTTATAATTAATAGTTCCACGAACAGATATTTTCTGATTTCACAAAACAGCAAACATATGCTTGATTTCAGAATAAACAGTTAGGAGCAGTGGTGGTGCATGCCTTTAATCCCAGCACTCAGGAGGCTGAGGCAGGCGGATTTCTGTGAACAAGAACTAGTTCCAGGAAAGGCTCTGAAGCTATAGAGAAACCCTGTCTCAAAAAAAAAAAAAAAAAAAAAAAAAAAAAACAACAAAACAACAAAAAACCCACGAACAGTTAGAACCCAGGGGTCACCAGTCACTATTACCCTGAAAGACCTGGATGAATCCAGACCTCCCCAGCAAAAAGAAAATAACCAAAAATCCAAGCAGGAAGAGAAGAATCAAAAATCTAGGATTAGCCGGTTCAGTGACTGTGTTTCAGGAACTAGTTGAAGATAAAGTTAGATTGTAATCTTGAGAATAATCTGGAGAAACAAGGAATTTCCTCCTTGTGATTTTAGGAACTAGCTGATTATGACCTTGAGTGATCTTGAGAGGCAGGGAGGGTGTCACTTTCTGTGACTCCCTGCCCCTATTATTGGGCTGTGGTTCCTTCCTATAAAAACCCCTTCTCATTGCCTGCTCTTCCAAAGGTCCTGAGTTCAATTCCCAGCAACCACATGGTGGCTCACAACCATCTGTAATGAGGTCTGGTACACGCAAACAGAA
>NW_026067983.1:5653725-5664067 GCF_014885135.2 Alexandromys fortis | reverse complement strand
TATATCCCTTCTCCAGGTCACTCGGGGGTTGAACTCTTCCCCTGCATGGGTTATGAGTCTCGGCCCCAGTGCACTGGTTCCTGTCTCATCTCATCATTAAAGCCTCGTGTGATTGCATGAGTTACTGGGAGGGGGGCGGGGAGGGCGTGTTATCCTGAGACTTGAGTGAGAGTCTCCCCAGCACTGGAGGTCTTTCAACCCAAGACTAAGACATTATTGTATACACAGGCATTCTTTCCCAGTAAGCTAGACCACATCAGAATGTTTTCCCTAACAGGAAATAAACTGAGGAGTTATGTTACTTTAAAGAAATAACTCTTTCTGTACTGCTGGGTTGGCCCTGCACTGACAGACTGTGCTAAAACAATAGCCAAAAGATATTTGTCATTCTGATGCTACAGAGCTTAGAGGGGCCGACAGTAAAGACAGCATAGGTTGTCCATCTGCAGATCTACTGCTTTTGTTGGGCAGAGAAGTTTAATATTCTCTTTTCTGAGCCTATGGCTACTTCCAATTTCAAGTGCCCTGGGGGAGCTCTTGAAACTTAACTCTTCTTGCCCAGCTCAGATCAAGGGTCTCCTATGTCCATGTGTGCTCACATGGCTGCTAGCATTTCAACAATCAACACTCCCTCTGCCTCAGCCATTGTAACAACAGATGCATGATTTTCCTCTAAACTGTTGGCTAAAATTAGATGCGTGTTTCATACTCCCTATTGATTGAGTTAAAGAAACAAAAGTCAACCACATAGACTAAGGGTCAGCAAACTGTACCTCATAGGCGAAACGTAGATCGAAATGTATTTCCAGAAATAGTATTTTATAGGAAATGTCTCTTCATATAACCTTTCTTGATACGGTACCAGAGTTCAATATGTTTTCTAGATAGCATGGCTTATAGAGCTGAGAGTATTTAATAAAAGGCTTTTCATAAAGAGTATGCTTATCGTTGCTATAGAGATAAAAAAAGAACAGGCGGTGTAGTGCTTTACAGACATGAAACTATATGCAGGAAGACAAGAGGCAGGAGTCGAACATAGACATAGGCTGCATCAAAGCACGAGTGGAGGAAGTTTGAAGTGATTCTTTCTCTTTTCTTGTTCAGGAATTTTGTCGTCATATTTATAGCATCACTGCTACCACTAACGTCATAAAGCTTTCCCACTGTGCATATCTGCAAGTTGTATTAATTGTTGAATTTAAGCCGTCATGAGGTGACCTTTGAATATAGTGTGAGCTAAAGATCCAGCTTCAATGTTCTGCAGATTTATCATTTATTAACGACACTGTCCTTTCCTATTGGGTCTTCTTGGCGCTCTCCTCAGAGATCAGTTGGGTGTATGTGTGTGGATTTGCTCTTAGACCTTCTACTGGCTTCCATTCCTCTACGCCTGTGTCTAAGCTATTAGAGCACAGGCCCTAGGCTGCCCCTCTCCCTGTTTCAGAAATCATTCCATCCTGTCTGCATGCAGCTTTCTCTGAGACAGCCACACTGTACTGTGGTGTTGTGGCTCCTTTCCCTCAAAGCTGCCAGATAAGTCTATGGTCCTGCCTAATGCCTATACAAATAAAAAAATTCACATTGTTTTCCAGGTTTCTGAATGTTGCTCTAAACATTTCAAAAGAGGAACAGCAGTCAATGGTAAACTTGAATAATATTAACAGGAGTTGCCCAGGTCAGAAGTGCTGGCTCCCCCTCAGCTGTTACTCAGGATGAAATATTTTTCTTAAGTTTTGTTTCAAGAAGGTATTTTTAAAGGCAATCTTTGGAGCATCCTACGGTGATAATTACACTTATATGTCTTTTCAAAATATTTGACAGCTTACGTTACTGTGGGTAGAAGAAAAATAAAAATCAATATTTAGTTCAAAGGAGTGCACAAAAGTTAATATTCTCTATTTCAAGACAGTATTTCTATTTGACTTGGAGTTCATATCTTCAGAATGGCCTACTCCTAAGAATGTGATTGGATCAACAGTAAAGGAGCTCAAATGTTAATGGTACCACCTCTGGGTCTGCTAGTGAACATCACACTCCACAGAGCCCTTCACATTACACGCCCAAATTGGTGGACGAGGAGTGGTACCTCAGCACCAACCTGAGAGATGTGAAAGGATGCCCACAAAAAGTATTACAGTCAGAAACTGGTCACTGTGTCTTAAAGATCACCAAGGAGGTGTGAATGAGGGTCCCACCAAATCAGATCATTTCAGACTCCATGTTGGAGAAGTGTTTCCTATGTAAGCTGGGCCACTATAGTTCCTCTCTGAAACACTTCAGAGACATCCTGTCACAAACAGCCAAAAAAGGGACGTGATGTCTGTAATGCAAAACTGTGAGTGAATGGGAGCAGTATGAGGAGGTTATTCAATATTCATTTTCACTTTTGTTTCTATGAGCAGTCTATCTTGAATTTCTGTGAGTAGTTTATCTAGACTTCATACCGCTGTGGCCCCATAGTGTATGCATAGATACTTTATGTATGTTACTCCTAGGATCATTATTTAATAAGTAATTACAGAATTTGTCATGTGAGATGCGCTAGTGTAATACAGCAACACAGATGTGCTAGTGGAACCCACACATGGAAAATGTAAGTTCTTAAAGAAAATCTCAAGTGTCTGGAGAACGTTTGAGAAAAAGAAGCTGTACTGCAACTGCCTTCCTCATGCTTTCGAGTTCCTTCTATGAGATGTAGATTAGAAAGATAGATAACAGATATATCTATATTTATAGATCTGTATCTATATGTATGTATATATATATAGAGAGAGATGTCTAGGAGCATGATCATGGATAGGCAAAAAGAGGAAGTTCTCATTGTCTCATATGTTCTAGGAGTATCTGAACATTCCATAACAATCATGCAATATTTTGCAATTAAGAAGGAAACTAAGACCTTTCCTCACTTTCTACTTCTATCTGTTTTCACTAACATAGCCCAGCTCCTTATGCCCACCAGATACCACCCCTCCTCTCTGTCTGTCTGTCTGTCTGTCTGTCTCTGTCTCTGTCTCTGTCTCTGTCTCTGTCTCTCTCTCTCTCTCTCTCTCACACACACACACACACACATATACACACAATCTCCAGAAGCTTTAGCACATCTCCCTAGTAAGGATTATCTTGTTATACTGTAGCCATTGTTGTTTTGCTATAAACCTTATAAAGGGTAAGCATTACCTATGAGCTTGAGCCTTTCTAGCCAACCCTGAAACTCAGTAGCATCTGGAAAACTGTAAATACAAAGCAATCATTAAAGAACAATAAAAATCACAACCCCAGCTACAATCTGGTATGAAAAAACACATACTAGGTCCTGGGCATTGTACTAATCACGTTATATCAGTTGTTTCATGTGATTTTTGAAGAAGCTCTATGGAGTATATGTTATGACAATGTCAAGTTTACAGATGAGGAAAATTAGTTTTGGAGGACTGGGTAATTTGTCAAGGTAACATAGTAAGAGGCACTTCTGAAATCTAAATCGAGATAGTCGGAATCCATTGCATATGCCCACAGCCTCTCTTCCACACTGAATGAATAAGCAGGCAGCTCTGCAAGAATGAATAAAAATGAAGATTTTTTTTTCCTACGGAAGAACTCTGCTTAAGAGACAGGAGATGTTAGAATACAAAACCTTTTAGGGAAACCACTGGCAGGGCAGGTGGTGGACCACCACGGTAATAAGTGCCACCATGAGAGGAAAAGGCAAATAAATCTAAAAGGTTCATGGACTCTCAGTAAGTGTCACATCCTCCAAGGGCAACATTCAACTATCCAAAATAATCCTTGTATTGCTACATTGATTGCAGGATTGCTTTTGAGATCAAGAAGTGGCATTTTTAAAAGTTATTTACCTTGATAAAAATTAAGACCAACATGGTAAAAAGCCCGCCTCATTATCAGAAAGAAGTGTCAATTGCTAAAACATTATCTTTTTTATTAGCAACTTCATTTTATGCATATTCAACAACATCAAATAAATAATCTCCTACATTTATACAAAGGCAAGGATTGTCAAAAACTTGTAACTCTTTAGTAAGCAAGAATTCTACACTGCAGTGATAATTTCAGTACTACGTTAACTAAAGTCCAAGATATTTAATTTAGGTGTTCAAACCCTTATCATCCAGCAGCATCACTGGTCAGAAATCAGCATTAAATTAGAATGCACAATGCCATTGAGATGCAGGAAAACTCGTGAAACAAACTCAACCAGGCTAGAGGATCTTCAGGTTTTCTGAAAACCTTCTGTTCAGGTTACCAATGAATAAGGACAGGGTACACATAACCTCTGTTCTGTCAGTAACCACCCACTCTGACCCCATTTGAGAACTGTAAATCTATTAGCTTGTGTGCTCCAAGACACTTCACCCACCAGTCTTTACCAGAGTCCTGAACACAGGCTTCTTTTCATATGGCCTTCCTTTATGGACAGAAAGCATCTCTGATTCCACATTGACAGAAAAATCCCCAAACCAACGATGCTCTTCAAGGACAGCCATGCAGACACATCGGGGCTCTATTAGTCTGAGCTGGTATACCAACCACAAAGATGTTATTTAAAAGGCATCATGTAGTTTTACTGAGGAAAATTCAATTTGGTTCTGCTTTTTTCTAAGAACGCTTAACCATTTGCTGGAATACAGGGTGACTCAACAATCTGTGATAGGCCAACATTGATTTCCACATCTTCAGAAGTCCATTTAAAATCAACAGCTTTTAAACGTTTAATTTCGAGTGATTCAATGGATTTTTATTTTGCTAATACCAGAGTTATTTTTAATAAATGAGGGTGTTTGGATGTTTTCTAATATAGTCTTTCGACTGGGAAAGCAATTATTATGTAAATGTTTTTCAATGAAAAAAGGCCCATGATTGCCTGCCTCCAACGGCTCTGCAATGTCAATTCAGTTTTGAGACAGTCTAGCACTGGAAACTTGAGCAGAATATTCTGGGTCCTGAGCTATGGGCAGGACCCAGCCCCCTCCACCTTGCTCCTTCCTGGAGCCTGGAACTTATTTCACTCTGGCGACACTTTTTAGGATTCATCTGAAGAAGAAAGGCCAGGAGCAGCATAAAAAGAAAGTATATGAAGTGGATGATACAGGAGATTACACTGCACTCATCAGACCTATGCTTGCTGCAGTCCATCCTGGCAGCTCTGGCTCATAACTAACACTTACCTCTTTCCCTCTGCAGAGTGACATGGTTCAAGTGATGAACTGTATGGTTAGCCTGTCCATGGGGACTAAGAAGAATCCAGATACTTACTACAGTGACATTGCTAACTATATGGAACTGCAGATTCTAGAAGAGAGGACGTGATACAAGGCCTCTCTGTGGACTGGCCTGAGATCTGTGAAACAGACATACAGTTGTCCCTACAGGCAGAGTTGATACTTCAGACATTTCAACTGTGGCTGACTCATGTTGACGTCCTTTACATGGGGGGGGGGGGGGATAGTTTTCCTCAACTCATGCTTTTCTACAATAGTGTTTCTGTAAGATTCATAACAAATTAACATAGAAAGCAAACAGCTATGGTGGAACTAATGAGTATGGCTAACTAGGACTTTCATTAGCTTCTCGTTGTTACTGTTATGGATAAGCATACACAGTAGGGTCAACACTAGGAAAACAAGTTTTCACCTAAGAGCTTCAGAGACTCAAGAGAGTCACCTTGTGATTTTAACCAATATTGACATTACGTTACAAAATCCAGACCCTTCAACGTCTCCTCATTTCCAATCTTAGGTATTGGCGGAACTCACTGAACAAATACTTCGAACTCTATATTTTACTTTGTCAATATAAATCATAATCAGTGGATTATAAATAATGTGACTGCTTTTATCTGGGTCACTGGAAAGAAATCAAAGTAGTCAGCATGCATGCCTTGAAGAAAGGCACTTAACTATTCTCCTGAGCAGCTTGACTGCACTTTGCCGAGAGAGACCACTCTTGGGGTGGCAGAGCCACGCTGTTGCTGTTTACCCTTTTTGCATACAGCAGACAACAGTCCTTCAAAAACACTTGGCTGGCCATCAACTGAAATAAATCTGAAGTCCTTTCCTGGGCCCACAAAGCTCTACAAACCTCTAAGAACTTATCTGTCGCGTCAACTTTCTACCTTGCGCTAGCTAACTTCTAAGACCCTGAGTTCTGACGTAGTCTGTTTTTATTTCAGGTGTGCATTGGCTGTTTCTTTGGATTGATAATCTTTCCTTCAACGTCTCCTTCCCTTAATTTACAAATTTTAGGGAAGTTTTCAGGGACTATTTTACCTTAGCTCCACCTCTTTTCACTTCCACTTCCCCTCCTTTCTTACCTCCCTGACCTTTCACCAGGTGGAAGTAGATTAAAGGCACACGCCTTTAATCCCAGCACTTAGGAGGTAGAGGCAGGTGGAGCTCTACCAGTTCAAGGTCAGCCTGGCCTGCAGAGTGAGTTCCTGTACTGCCAGATCTGTTACGTAGTGAACCCTGTCTCTCCCCCCCCCCCCATTTAGGTGTTTAAACTTCTGAAATTAAAACTAAAGTCCACATTTCTTTGACTTTTAAATAAATTCCCTCTGAGAAGTATATTTTGAGTAGTTTGACAAATATAAATATATAAAAACTTTCTGTATAGTCTTTGGGACTAGTTAATTTTGGTGTGTGATTTATTTATATTTGTAACACCTCTGAAAATAGAAATTCAAAAAAGCTTTCTGGGAAGGAAATTATAACTAAAACCAACAATAACCCCAATCCCAAATTTTATAACTGACATTTCCATTTCATCCTATTTAGCCTACAAAATTTAACAGCATTTGTGAACAAGGGTATTCTTCATAGCAATTCAAGAGAGCCAAACGATTTCTATAATTAAAAGCAAAACTTCTAAAAATTAATCTTGCTTAGGGAGCAGAGTAAAAGCCACTACGGAAGAGAACAGATTTCGGTTTCAGTGAACTGAGACTTGAAAAGGCAATGCTAAGTGATTGCTACCTGCAATGCTCTACTCTGTGGCCCTCTCAGTACCCATCATTCCTATGAATCCCTTACAACAAGTTCCTTTTAACTATAGGGTGCTTTCCAGGTCACTTGGTCTCCTGAGCCATGGAAGCCACCCCAGGGAAGGACACTTAACCGCAAACGCAACAGATCAGTAGGTAGACCCACAGTCCATCTACCTTATACATGCTAGAGCTGTACTTCAGATATAGGAAGTTTTCTTTCTCTCTCTCCTTAAGAAATATCAAATTCTTTCCAAGAAAGCAAATATTGAAAATTCACACTTGATTTTAGCTTGCCTCCTAGGAAATTCATTAATATCCATGAGAAAACAGGATCAGTCTTCCTTGTCAGGAGGGAGGGCACTGTCAGGCTAATGACCCCTTGTGGCTGAAAGGCAGCATCTTCCTAAGTTTTTTCTTGGCATGGAATTGCAAGAAAGAGATCACGAACAAAAATAAGTAAGTTTATAAGGGAATGTTTGTTATCTAATTGTCTGTCCCCTTAACACTTTTCAGTAGTGTTAGGGACCTCTGAAGGATCACACTAACTCAAAGCCAGGAAGCCTAGGGCAATTAGGTGCCAACATGTCAAAGAGAAGGAATGCTCTTTTTCCCCTTCAAAGACACTAAGCCATAAGAATGACTACTTTTCTAATTAATCAACAAAAAGACTTTCCAGCGGAAATACCTTGACTCTATGTCCTTTCTTCTTTTCAGACACTCAGTCTCCATAACTGAGGCCCTGAAAGGGGGACAATGGGGACACAGACCCGGGCATCCCTTTACAGGCTTCTCTACTTGGGTTTCAACAGTATCCAGTAAGAAGGTGAGCCCAACCCTGGCCCAGCTGCCTGCCTCTGGCTCTGGGTCTGCCTCTGCTGTATGAACCCAATGTAAATGCACTGAGAGAGAACAATGCTTCATATCTCCTCGGGTCTGCAGTAGAGTTTCTTCATCTTGTGCGGACTTCTGTGATCTCACATTGCTGACTAATCAGCTAGTGACTAATGATGAGAAATGGCAAAGTTCACTTTGGGTTATAATGAAAAAAAAAAACCCTGATTCACTGAGATTACTAATTTTGTTAGATTACTTTACATGAATAAATTGTGTTTGCTTTGTGTCTTCTTTTGTTTTGTGAGACTAATTTTATTGAGATGTAGTTCACAAAACATACAATCTACCCACTTAAAATGTACAGATCAATAATTTTTCATATGCAACTGTATGACTGTCACCACAATACATTTAAGGACATTTTTGTACCCCTTAAAAACAAGTAAATGACCCTGTGCCCATTAAAAGTCCCTCTATGACCCTCTTCCACGCCTGTGGGAAGTTAACCTGTCTTTTGTGCATTTACCTATTCTGGGAACTTTGCAGAAACAGAACCATATAATTTGTAGTCTGATGTGACTCATTTCCCTCGCTGAACACAATGTTTTCAAGGGTGCTGACTCATTTTTTAATGAGACCACATCACACTCACACAGTCTCCAGACAATAAAGGTGTGCTTGGATACTTCTACCCGGAGTGAGGGGTTTTCTGATTATATACCTGTCTCTGTTTCTGAAGGAAATCAGAATCCTGGGATGACTCTTGATAAAAGAAAAAGAAAGCCACCAGGTTCTTTGACCATAATGCATTTTTTATAGGGCGTGGAAACAAAACACTTTTCTACTCACCCACTTATTATTGACAGTGGTCTTCCCACCATATTTTACCATAAAAAAATACAGAAAAAGAGAGAACCCATGATATGGCTCTGGGAGGGAAAAGTGGCTCAAGGGATAGAAGAGGGAACAGAGGTGGGTTTGATTGAAAGACATTGTATACATGCATAAATAATTGAATAATTTAAAAAAAGTATTGTTGAATTCAATAAGCAGTAAATATTATAGTATCAAGTATATTTTAATGAAAATTGACGTATTTTTTAATTGTAAAAGCAAGAGCAGGTCAGTGTAAATGTTTTTGACGTCTGGAGAACTAGAGGATAACTGGGCTGGTCTCTGCTTTATTATCCTATCTTTTTTTTAAAATATTTATTTATTATGTATACAACATTCTTTCTACATATATGCCTGTAGGCCAGAAGAGGGCACTAGACCTCATTACAGATGGTTGTGAGCCACCATGTGGTTGCTGGGAATTGAACTCGGGACCTTTGGAAGAGCAGGCAATGCTCTTAACCGCTGAGCCATCTCTCCAGCCCTTATTATCCTATCTTTGCCAATATCACACATCTGGAAAATCCCATCCTATAGACACAACAGGTTACAGTTTAAAAAGAGAGACAAAAGACATCTTTTGTTAGGAAAAAAGTAGTTTTGATCTCATAGAACCCAAAATAGGTCTTGGGGACTCTGGGGATCCCCAGGCCATCTTTTCATAAGTGCTGATCTCAATTCTGTTTGAAACTGACAGGGGCTCTTATCATTTCGCTTGTCTTGCTTGTGGAATCATTAACACAGGTACTTTTAGGAGGGACTTTTGAGTAGAAACAAGATCGGAAAACTTCATGAATATTATTTTCAAAGCACTTGTCTGCTCTATTGTGTACACCTGGACATAAATAGGCAGTCAAAATGACATGCATCATGCACTAATATTTTTCTTGTCTATCCTCCGATATTTTTTATATTAGCAAGTGCAATAAATAAGAATTTGCTATCTGGCCGGGCGATGGTGGCGCACGCCTTTAATCCCAGCACTCGGGAGGCAGAGGCAGGCGGATCTCTGTGAGTTCGAGACCAGCCTGGTCTACAGAGCTAGTTCCAGGACAGGCTCCAAAGCCACAGAGAAACCTTGTCTCGAAAAAAAAAAAAAAAAAAGAATTTGCTATCTGTTGCTCAAATTCTTGATTTTTCCAGTGCTGTCTGCAGTTTCAACACTCATTATGAACCCAGAAGTGCAAGTTTCACTTCCTATTCACCTTGTCTCTACCTCAATGGCTAAGAGTCCTGTCACTCTTTGCGTTTAGATTTTAAAATAATGAAATGCTCTTCAAATTTTCTAAAATGGATATTAGTGTCACCATATTAAAAATAACTGCGCTAGTGCTGGCACCTGAAACTGATGTGGGAGTGTCATATATCAATCTGTTGATTTCATTGGTTAAGTTATAATAAACCAGCTGCTTGGCCTCATGGCTGGAACATAGATGGGAGGAGTAAACAGAATAGAATTCTGGGCGGAAGAGGAAGTGAGGTCAGACTCTGCTCTGCTCCCAGAGAGACCCGACAGCTCTGCTGGAGCAGAGACGCCATGCTCAGCTCTCCCAGGCAGCTGCGACCCACGATGGACTTAGGCTAGAATCTTTCCGGTAAGCGCACCTTGGG
>NW_026067983.1:5586365-5651262 GCF_014885135.2 Alexandromys fortis | reverse complement strand
GAGAGACCGGACAGCTCTGCTGGAGCAGAGACGCCATGCTCAGCTCTCCCAGGCAGCTGCGACCCACGATGGACTTAGGCTAGAATCTTTCCGGTAAGCGCACCTTGGGGTGCTTACACACATCATTAGAAATGGGCTAGACCAGGTGCGAGAATTAGTCTGTAAGGGCTAGAGTTCATGGGCCAAGCAGTTCTTTAAATGAATACAGTTTGTGTGTTGTTATTTCGGGCATGAGCTAGCCAAGCGGCCGGGGTGTTGGGGACGCAGCCCCGCCGCCGCTCCTATTTCAACATGAAACCAGTGGTTGAATGTCCAGAGCATGTGGCTGATCCTGCCTTAACAGTTATGCTATGTTTTATAATCTAAGGACAATGGTATGCTCAGTACTTTCATACACACCGTTCATCCTGAAATGGTGTCGTGTACACTGAAGTAGACACCCAAGTGAAGTTTGTCCTAGTTCCAGACCCCAAGGCATTTTCTACTTTAATTTCAAATAATGACCCCAAACCAATTAAAACACAAGTCTGTGAGCCACAAGGTGGTGGCACACACCTTTAATCCCAGCAACTGTGGGGGGAGGGGGATGAACTGCTGTGAGTTTGAGGTTAGTCTGGTATACAAAAGGAGTTCCAGGACAGCCAGGGCTGTAGCACAAAGAAAACCTATCTCTGGTAAACAAAAACAAACAAACAAACAAACCCAAAAGCACTAGATTATAAATTAAATGCAGTAGCCTAGACACCTACCTTATAATGTCACCTTCAAGAGCAATCACTCTCTTAATGATCTTCTGTTCTGGGTTTTTAGGAGACCTAGAATTAAAAAAAAATAAGGTCATATAATCAGCTCTGTTGACATTATTTTAGGGGAAAAAAAACAATTGTTCAACAAAATCAGCTGTAGTAAAACCATTGCAGAATTCTTAGCATCAACCTTACTCAGGTTTCAAGGGATCTGAGATACTATTGAGATACTTATGCTTTTTAAAAGCTCTGAGAATAAAGAAGCCATAGTATAACTTAACAAAATGGGAAAACACAGAGGGACTACAGAGAAAGTTGGTACAGTCTGCCATTCCTAGTAGATAGAGGTGGAGGCAGCAGGAGCAGGATCCTTCTACACATAGCAACCTCCAGGCCAGCCTGAGCTATAGGAGACCCTGGAAAAAGTGAAACAGAAACCAAGCGGATAAACAACTTAGATATTAAGGGGTTAAGATTATTAAGTACGTTGTTATTAAAGTCAAGTACATTCAAAGGATGTGTGTGTAAGAAAGCAGACATTTCTTTTAACCGATAACATTCTGTAAAGTTTATGTCACTTTAAAATCAAAAGCAGATCATCCAGAAAACAATGATATATTTTTTTAAAAAAATAAAGTAGAGAATTCCTTTAAATCATATTGGTGTTTAGCGATTTGATGATTATAGAATTCAGAGAGATAAACAGTGCTCCTGGCAGTGAAAAGAAATTTATAGATTTTGATATAGTTAAAAGATATTTTCTATTTTAATCTCCTTTGTAATGAGAAAATTTTATTCAAAGACACACTGCTTAAATAAATCCACAGCCCTCTTGGAATATGCACCCCAAGTGGTTCTTTCCTCGTTAGGCTAGGATTGATCTGAGAGGTCAAGAGAGTATGGGAACTGGATAGATAGAGCACTCGGAGATTTCCTTGTGAAGAGGCTTTCTCATTCACCTTGAGCTCTTCTGTTCCAACTCTGCAGCCTGCCACATCTGTCCTGAACAACCCCGCAGAAGCGGTCACAAGGGGGAAGTACTCGCCTGCTAATAATGTCCCTTCAGCGAGCTCAGAAGCCTGTCCTCAGTGCCAGCCAAGCCTGGTGAAGTTGTACCCCGAGTCTCAGTTTGACTGCCTTCCTAGAGAAACCCTGAGCCAATGCCCCCACCTACGTTGCCCTCGGAAAATGCGCACCATCAATATCTGTTGACTTAAGCTGCCAGGTACTGGGAAAATTTCTTCTGCAGTGATGGACAGATAACTCCATCTTAATGTGGACAATCTCCTGCTGATAACATCTTAAACCCCCGATTTAACAGACTTGTCTCAAGGAGCAGATCATATATCATATAAATAATCGTTTAATGTGTACTTGAAAATCAACCAGAGATAAAATATTTTCATGCCAATTGACGTTTTGAATTAAAACGCTTTTTAAAAGGAAAGTAAAAGTATAAAAACAGAAATAGAATTAGAAAAACTGTAAGTGTGTTCTGAATTAAAGGAGTTACAATACAATTTATATCCCACAATACATCTTATGGAGAAAATAAAATTATGTAAAACAGCTGCAATTGCTTTCACATGATTATGAATATTCTTTATTTTGAAGGGAAATTGAATCAGAGTTTTGACTGGCCTCTTTAAACAAATTGAGTAACTGGTTTTCTATAACTTTAGTGTCGTTAACAGACAATTCTAAATCTAACTTGTGGGGTTCTGTTACCTTTAAGCTGTAGAAATGGGTTCTCTGTATAAGGCAACTTAAGACCTAGAAAATGGCTATCCTCCTCTTTCATTCCAGTCTCTCCAGACCTACTCTTAATCCTGCTGCAGCTGGCCTGCAGGAGCCCCTCCTTCCTCCCACCTCGATTCCCTAGGAACCCTATAATGATCTGTTCTGTCTTTTTAAGAGACAAGCCACGCCCACTCCTCCCCCTTCACTAAGGCAAGCTGATCTTCAGCTTCCAGCCCCAGTTCCTTCCTTTTCCATCTCTCCCTTTCTCTCTCTGTCTCTCTCTTTCTGTCTGTCTGTCTCTCTCTGTTCTTCTCTCTTCTCCCCTTCCCTTCCACAACCTACTAAATAAATATCCAACCTCTTTCTGCATGGCATGTCTATCTGTGTCTCTGTCTCTTGCCCACCGTGTGTCTCCCTGCCCGAGACCAGCCGCCATTGGAGACCTGTGGCATGGTCTCATGCACCAGACCCTGCCTAAGTCTGGCTGTTCTCGGGAACCATTGCCAGCTGCCTGCCACCACTTGGGAACCTGCAGCATTTCTGCCACTGCAGCCACTTGGGGATCCCACAGCATTTTTAATTAATCCATTACAAACCCCATCCCTTGGTGTGACCCAGGATCCCCCTAACTTTTCTCCACTGTCAGTCTCAGCTTCTCCTTATATCCATCTCTAACCCTTGACTCACAAGAACACTCTGTGCCAGGGACCCTAGAGTCACCACAGTTTCCTAACATCAAGGGCACCAAAGAACAGCCAGACATCAAAGACAACACTAGGTAGCATCATACACTTTGATATATTATATACACATTTATTATACATATTACAATTCCAGATACCTGGATTCCCGTGAAAGAAAACACAAACATATGTAATCAAGACAACATGCCTCTTCAGGAAGCCAGCAACCCTGCTGCCGTCATCTCTGGGAAAAACAGTGTAGCTGATGCATAAGATGAGGACTTGAAAATAAAAATTATGACTATGTTCGAGGACCTCCAAAGCACATGAGTAAACACCCTAACAAAAACCATGAAAACAGGAGAATGGAATAGTGAAAACACTTCAAGACATGACAGTAAAACTTAGCAAAGAAATAAAATCGCTAAAGAAAAGCCAAAGTGAAATAAAAATGAAAACGAACTTCTTTGGATATAATCAAAAACTTCAGTAATTAAACCTCACGAATGGATTATAAGACACAGAAGAGAGAATTTAAGTCTTGAAGATAGGTAGAAGAAATGGATATCTCAATCAAAGAAAATGTTAGGTTTGAAAATCTAAGATCAAAGCATACAGAAAATCTAGGAAACTATGAAAAGACCAAGCCCATAAATAATAGGTATAGAGGCATGAGAAGAAACCCAGATCAAAGATAAATAAAGCATTTTTTTAACAAAGTCATAAAAGTAAATTACCCCAATCAAAAGGAGGTTCTCATAAAGGCCCAAAAGCAAACAAAACAACAAATATACGGAACCAGAGTAGACACATAGCAATCAAAATTCTAAAGGTACAGAAATAAGAAAGGATACTTACAGCTGTAAGAGAAAAAGACTGAGTAACATACAAACGCAGACCTATTAGAATTACACCTGACTTCTCAATGGAGCCTCTAAAGTCAGAAGGTCCTGAACAGATGTGCTGCAGACTCTAAGAGACCACAGATGCCAGCCCAGACTACTATATCCAACAAATTATCAATCACAATCAATGAAGAAAGAAAAAAATATTCCATGATAAACCAAATTTAAGAAACTGCTATCTACCCAGCTCTACAGTTGGCACTGAAGAAAGACTTCAGTCTGAAAAGGTTAGCTACACCCAAGAACACACAAGGAACACACAGTCTGAGAAAAGTAAATAAAAAGATCAAAAAGATGATAAACAATCACCCATACCATAACATCAAAATAAAAGGAAAAAGTAAACACTGTTAGTTAATAACTCAATATTAATGGTATCAATTCCCCAATAAAAAAGACATAAACTAACCCTGGATGAGAAAACAGGATCCATTTTGTGCTAGAAATACAATTCAGTATCAAGGATAAGATACCACCTCAAGGGAAAAGGCTGGAAAAAGACACTCAAAGCAAATGGACCCACAAAGCAAGCAGGTATGGCTGTCTGACAAAATGAACTCCAAACCAAAATTAATCAGAAGAGCTAGGGAAGGACACTACATACTCCTTAAAGGGAAGGTTTGTCAAGAAGATATTACAATTGTAGACATTCACGCACCAAACATAGGGAGCCCAAGTTCATAAAAGAAACATTATTACAGCTAAAATTTCAACTAAATATGTAATTTAGAAAAGGAAGTCAGGAAGTATTGCTGTTATTACTGGACAACAGCATTAGTCTATAATTAGACACAAACAATGTACTTCTGATTTCACTGGGGAGGCTCAGGAAGAATCTAAAACAGAAAGCAGAGAGTTGTATTATTAAAAGTCTTAATGGCCATATTTTTGGCTTATTGGCAATGTGATTTAGTAAATGGCAATCTTTTGTGTCATATGATGTTACCTAAGAATAAATGGCCCAATGCAGAAGTACCGCCTGAACTAATTATAAAATTACCACTTAAATTGAGGTAGGATTAATGCTAATGAGTAATGTAAAAGGAACCCCTATTTGTTTTTTAAATGTTGTGCCAACAATCTCTAGGCTTCTGAGATACTCAAGAAGTATTCTGTATTTTACAATAATTTGTATTTTATGATCATGATGCAAAAGAGAATATATAAAGTGAGCTATCTGTATAATTAAAGTCTTATGAATTACTACTTTAAACATACCGATAAATTTCAATGTAATATTAAACTCATGAATCTAATCAAATAATTCAAAATGAAACAAGCTATTACTAACATTAATTCCATTACTGCTTAAAATCTATACCTATATTTTAATCATTAGACTGTTGAATGCATTACTCTGAAGTAAGGAGAGGTGGTAAGAGAGTTATTACAGATTTGCATCATAAAAGTTATTAAACTTCTCTTTGTCTGAATTTTCTTGGCCACTTGCCTGTCTCCTAGCCAATGTGAGAAATAACAAGTGAAGGATTGGGTCTTATTTCAGGAGTACAATGCATGCTGCCCAATAAATACTCAAATTTGCATTTAAATTTGTAATTTTAATGTTTTCACAATAGGCAATATTTTATAGTTTTAATTTCTGGGACCTGAGTTACAAACATTCCATCTTATGCTCATGATTTAATCGGGCATGAGGCCTGGCTGAGAGGAGTAGCATTGTTCCTGTACTTCATGGGTTGACACAATAAAGCTCCAATCAGAAGACGCATGGTCTCACATTGCCATGACAGGGTGCCCCTTGCAATTCTGTGGAATTTCATTTGCTATTATGATTAAAGGGTTGACATTTTAAAGTGGTGTTAGGCCAAACACAGCTATGCCTTTGGTCACAAGACTCTCTGAAACAGATTTTGGTTCTGTCCTGTTTGCCTGGCTGGACTACTGGAAATCCATGTTTTATGGGAATCGAGTTAGGAGCACCTGTCTCACTCTCTCACTTCCTGACAGTACGGCATCTTGATGTCACAGAGATGCCTTCATCCTGGAACTAGGCATGTCTATCTTTGACTTGTGCTGAAATTAAAAAATCACATTTCAGTGAGTTGGGTAGATTTGTGGTTCAGATTGACGAAGGTTATTACAGATTTAGCCTCCAGGTTAGAATCAAATTGAGGCCAGTATAGCGGCACATGCCTTTAATCCCAGCACTTGGGAAGCAGAGGCAGGGGGATCTCTGTGAGTTAAAAACCAGCCTGGTCTACGGAGTGAGTTCCAGGACAACCAGAGGTATATACTGAGACCCTGTCTCAAAAGAAAAAAAAATGTGATGTGGGGGAAAAAAAAAAAGAAGGAAGAAAGAAGAAAGTCACAGAAATCACATTGACCACAGTCAAATATAAATATGAGGTCTAAAGAAGACCATGTACTTAAGGATTATTACAGTATATATCAGAGTGAGATCGTACAATCTTTTATTTATTTATTTTTAACTTTTTGCTTGCTTGCTTGTGGTGCTTGGGATCCCATCCAGAGTCTTGTGTAAACTATGTCTACCACTGAGGAACACCTCAATTCCAGATTTCTAAATCTTGGTTCTCTTCACCACTTTTAACCTCACCCATTTCTCAGGTCAAGTTGTCTCCACGCTGACCGCAGCACAGCATGCACCTCCTGCAGAGGGGCAGCCTGCAGCCCAGAGGGCGGTGTCTGCCGACACTGCCCCGCCTCGTCGTGAGAAGGACTCTAACTGGTGGCAGCTAGTGCGGAGTGACCTCTGATTATCACCAAGACGAGGTCAGACCGGGCATCAGCCAGAAGTCACATGACTAACTTGGAATTGTGGCAGTGTTTTAGATTTGCCATAGAACTTTTCAAATAAACTGTAAGATAGACAAGCACATAGGAGACTTTACGTACAAATTCTAATTTCTTCTTCCTCTGAAAAATATAAAGAGAGCCACAATTCTTGCATGAAAAATTTCAGTGGAGCTGGGAAGTCAATACTGCAAATCTGCTGGGGTCCCACAGGCCTGACCCACAGATGTTCAGTGGCTGAGGTTGAGCTTGGGGGATTTCTATAAATCCTAGCTTGACTTCCGATTGTGACATCACAGGGCCACAAAAGAACATGTGTAAATGCTGTAGCTTGAGACTTTATTCTGAAATGGCTGTGACAAGGAGCGGAATCCCCAGGGCCTCCAGGCATTATTACACTCCACTTCTTAGACCAGCATACACAGACTGTCATTTTGCAAATTCTCCCAAGAAGGACTTGTCATATTCTGTTGTAATCAAGGGCAAAACCAAACATCTTAAAGGCTTAGCTTACTTTTAGTACACAGTTAACTAAAGAAACACACAAACCCGATAACAATAGTGCACATACTGAACGGTCAGTTTAGCTTCACTGTCTCTGATAGCAAGAATCAAATGGTACTTCTCAGCATCCAGTTCTGTGCACTTGCTTCATGCCTGGTCGTGTGCCCTTTCTGCACAGGCATGGCTGCATGTGCACGGCTATGCACACACACACGTTTTTAAAGAGACACTGGTAATACTGAGCACACTTGCATTAGCGCACTTATGGCTTTTAAATCAGAACAGCATTTGAGCTACCTTGCCCCTTGTTAACTTCATCAGAATGGTGTCATCAGAATGGTGTGAATGAAAGCAACTGCAGACCTTCCCTATTCTCTGGGAACATTTATAACCTTGCAAATACAGAGCACCTCATTTCAGATGTTCTTGCTGCTAATGTAAGACGTTCAGTCCCTACCAACCACTAACACGGTAACACCTCAGAAAAGGCAGCAGACAAACGGCTCCAGCATTTACAAAGTAACATGCATACGGTGACTAGAATCCATGTGCATGATCCAAATACGTCTTTTTTTTGCCTTATTTTTTTAAACAATCTTTTCTCATTTTAGATACCAATCCCAATTCCCACTCCCTCCCCTCTTCTCATTCCCTGCACCTTCCCTCCACCCACCCCCCATTCACTCCTCAGAGAGGGTTAGGCTTCCCATGAGGAGTCAACAAAGTCTGTCACTTTGAGGCAGAACCAAGGCCCTTCCCCCTTGCATCTAGGCTGAATAAGGTATTCCCCCATAAAGGATGGACTCCAAACACCCAGTTCATGCACTAGGGATAAATCCTGGTCCCAAGGAAAGAGATATCTGGATTGAAGGAGCCATTATGGGGATAATAAGAAACCCGACACTAGAGAAATTTCCAGGAATCCAGAAAAATGACCCCAGCTAGGACCCTAAACAATAGTGGAGAGGGTGCCTAAACTGGCCTTCCCCTGCAATCGGATTGATGACTACCTTAACTTTCATCATAGAACAACTGATGGAAGCAGATACAGAGATCCACAGCAAAGCACTGGGCTGAGCTCCCAGAGTCCCGCCAAAGAGAGGGAGGAGCAATGATATGAGCAAAGGGGTCAAGACCATGAGGGGGATACCGACAAAAACAGCTGACCCGAGCTAGTGGGAGCTCACTGACTCCAGACTGACAGTGGGGGAACCTACATAGGACCAAATTAGGTCTTCTGAATGTGAATGACAGTTGTATGGTTTGGGCAGTCTGTGGGGCCGCTGTCAAACATGTCTTCTACGTTTATGTTCTAGAAGGGACAGGGCTGGCCTTGTGAAAAGCACCTGGACAACAACAGGGGTTAATCATATGGGCAGAAAACTTCAATGAGAAGCGGAGATCTAAGCACTGGGGCATATGCTTTCTCATTTTGTGGGGGGTAGGAGCATGGAAAGTCTGACTTGTCTACTTTGGCCATTTTCACATCGCATGCCCTACCTGAATCAAGCTGGAGAAAAACCACAACATTTTTACAGGGCAACAGAGACACTCCAGTAAGGTTCCCAGTGGCAGGAGCAATTCCGTGTTTCAGATCTTAATCAAGGATATATATTATGATAGCACTGACTAAGTGTATGCTGTGGCTTATAAATGCTCTTGCTGTAATGCAAAATATTTCACTCTTACTAACTACAATTAGAAGAAATTTAATAAGCAAGTAGTTACAACTGTTCTTATTAAAGTCAGCCTTGATTGTGTAAAATCAATTAATGTGCATTATGACTATAATTTTTTTAATTATAAAGAGCTGCAATAGTTTGTAGTTGGCTGTTTTGATACTTCAGAACACATGTCTTCATATCTCTACAAATATCTAAGGGATTTAATACAATAATAACAGTGAGATCGTACCAATGTTTGTTTACTAACTCTAGCAGTTCAAAGCACAGGACAACACAATGTTCAGGGGTTAAATACAATTACAGCTATATATTAACATCTGGAATAAGGGTTTGAACATGAATACATATATCACATACACGATATGTGTTTAATTCTACTGTATAATATGAACACATATCTGAAGAAATGTACTTCCAGCCATAAAGAAACATCTGCTCGAGAAAATGAAATTTCTTGGTTGACTTATTTTGCAAATCTGTTGCTTTTATACAGGGAATATGCTTTCAGTAGGCCATACATATGGAGATGAAGAATTCTTAAGTTAAAAATCAACTCCACTAGACTCTCAAAGGGAGACCTTGACACTAGTGTTGTAGCCCCAAAGCCGGACACAAACATTGGAGTGTTCGTCTTTTTCCAGTCAAGCTAGCCTTGAGGCCTACACTATCTAATTGACTATACCTATACTATACCTAACTGACTATACAATAAAGCATCATTATGACTATGGGGTAAAGTAATATCTTTGAAAGAGTAAACCATCAGTCTAGCTAATACTTTGATTAAACCATTAGACGTCCAGATTCAGCCAGGTTGAAAAATTCTGCCATACATTTTTGTTAAGTTTGAAGAATATTTATGCCTTGAATCACCTAGAAAAGGAAGGCATGTGTTTTCAACATCACACCACATCCATATAAAAATGGCATATAAGAGGTAGGTCAATTAAAGTATGAAGTAGGTTCTGGTATGTAAGACCTAACTCAGTACCTTAAAGCTGAATACACGCAAGAGGTTAGAACTATGTGGGTGGGAGTCATCTGTAAAATGTTACTGGAATAAGGACCAGCAGGTCACTAACACTGCTGACATGACAGCTTTCTTTTCTTTCTTTTTCTTTTCTTTTTTCTTTCTTTCCTTTTTTTTTTTTTTTTTTTTTTTTTTTTTTTTTTTTTTTTTTTTTTTTTTTTNTGTCCTGGAACTAGTTCTGTAGACCAGCCTGGCCTTGAACTCACAGAGACCACCTGCCTCTGCCTCCCAAGTGCTGAGATTAAAGGCGTGCACCTCCACACCCCAGTTTTACGTGCCAGTTGTCTGTCTATGATGGTGAGTATACTCTGGCGTTTGAGATGCCAAACTCAAGGCATGATGCACATAATGACGTCAGGAGAGCAAGAGCAAAGTCATTTAGGACCTTTTTACTCAAAGACATTTGCTCTTCACCTTCCTCTTCAATTATATGTATTTTCTAACCAATAATATACCTGAAAGAGAACCATAATCTTTAGCTTTATGTATGCAAAGACAACAACATGTGCATGGTAAACGATGTCCTTGAAGAATACCTAACTGTGTCTAGCGAGTGCCTGAAAGGGAGAGAGGCTGCTGTGTTACTTGTGCCCGTCACAGTTGCGCACTACATCCAAAACAACACTGTCAGGGGTCGCCAGTGTAGTCCTCTGTGGTCACAGGAAATGGGAAGTGTAAACTGATGGTCCCACCCCTTACCATTGTGACCCACAACTGAGATTAACAAAACAAAACTTTTCAGAAAGCAAATATCAGGTAGGAGGATGTTTCAATGGTCACCAGCCAAGACTGAAAACCAGACAGGCTAAAGTGCCTCCACAAATGTCAATGAAGGCTGTTGAATGAGGAACAGGGTCCTGCCCTGAGGCTGGCAGGATATAAATCCAATGAGGCTTAGAGCCTGTGTTGACAAAATGAAGAATCATAAGCAGGCTGTCTTAGTTACTGGTCTGTTGCTGTGACTGACCAAAGCAACACTGAGGAGAAAGCATTTAATTGGGGACTTGCATACAGTTTTAGAATCATCATGGGGGGGGGGGGCACAGCAGCAAGGGGGCAGGTATGGTGCTGGAGAAGAAGCTGAGAGCTCACATCTGGTCTGCAATATTAATGCAGAATGAAAGAGAGAGAAACTGGATCTGGAGCGGACTTCTGAAACCTCAAAGCCTACTCCCGGTGACAGATCCACTCCAACCAGGCCAATTCTAATCCTTCCCAAACAGTTCCTACTAACTGAGGATCAAGCATCCAAACATATGAGCCTGTGGGGGCCATTCCTGTTGAAACCACTACATACGCAATTTGAATATGATTCAAATTGCTGCATGCATTTGAATTTAGAAATTTATTCTAAATTAAAAGGAATAAGATTGATTTAGTTTTCAGCTGGAAACTTAAATTTAGTAGTGACAATATAAAATTACATTTTTGCATATTTTATTTTTATGATGTGATAATTTATACCAATCCCATTTTATTTTTTCCAGTGTATACTTACGGATTAATATACTCTCTAGTGACTTATGTCATGTGTATTATTAATGTTTCAATTGTGCTGCTAGATTCAGAATTGCCTAAAACTGCATTACGTTTACATGTGGGAAGACATGGAACTGCAAAACCACTGATAGTAATCTCTCTAAATGCTCACACTCAGCAGCAAGAGCCCTGACTCTGTGGAGATTCGAATTTAAGTAAAATATGAGACATTTTGCCTCGTTCCCATTCTAAACCTATTGAACTTATTTATTTTTAAAATATAGTACTATTGTTTTGCAGACAAACTCTCAGAGTCCAATAACTAAATACAATTTGCTACCTAAAAAAAAATCCCCACTTTACGCCCCCAGTACCAAACTGAACAGCATCAGCAGCTGCATTGAGGAAAAAATGCACGGGGTTTAGGATTTTATGAAATCAATTTCAACTGCTCTACCCTGAAGACAGCATTATCATTTACTCGCTCAGCTTGACAGTCATAGATATAGCTCTAGCTGCTAAATTTTCAGCAACTTAGAGGGATTTCTTCTGCTCTGGCTACAATAACTGGTGATAATTTACTTATGGATAATTTTAAGCTAATCATTCGAGGAAGCATTTTGTAAATGAGACAAGTAGAAAATGGCACCATTTTAGGTGACACATTAAAAATAGTTTTAATAGACTAGAGGAATTCGGGGGACAAGTTAGGGGAAATTTGGCAGCAGATTCTTTTCTAAGTAGCCTCAGTTTGTTAAACCGAGAGAGATAAAGAGCAGTGTCCAGGGAGAAGGAGTCAGATGAAGAAGGAGGAGCCTGGTGGCCATGTGTTCATTGGAAATGGAGCAAGTGCTCCGATTTCTCCACTGGAAGACAGATGCAACTGTTCATTGGCACATTCGGATTCTCGACATTTAACAGAGCCTCCGAGCTAGAGAAAGTTTGCTTAGATGCTGCTGGTCGCTGTCTCACAGCCATGCTTTCCCCTGCTAGGCTATGGAAAAGTTCTGTTCTTTAACAGAAAATCAGTAGGGCAACTTGTTCTTAGTCATGGATTGCAGAATGGCACTTGTCCTGTAGGCAGAAGTGGACAGATGTCGGCGACGGGGCACAGTTTCATCGGTATGCAAGTTCTAGAAATGTCTTCATTGGCACAGCGAGAACAGTAAATAATAAAGAATACCTGAAAATTGCTAAAGAGGGATCTTAAATGCTTTTACAACATGATGCAGGTGAGGGACTGGATATGTTAATTAGGTTGATTGAATCATTGCACTGAATGCATGAAAATCGTTATATTCTATACCAGAAGCCTGTATATGTTTAGTCAAATAACTTAAATACTGCTTGGAATATTCCTAGTTGTTTATATCTCCTATAACTACAAAAGGAACCTTTATCACCAGGTCATGGCCATACTTCAGCTTGCGAGAAAACCTTTCATGGGCTAGATCTGCCATGCTATTTAGTCAACTATAGAGTAGACAGTAACAACCATAAAATGTGCTCAGGAATGGCTGTTATTATGTTAAAAATCCAGTATATTGAGACTGCAATTTGTCAGAATATTTTCCTTTCCCTCTTTCTTTAAAAGGCCCATACTGTGGCTACCTTTTTTTCTGTCATTTATGACATTTTATTCCACATATTTACTTATCTTCTTAAAGGTGAACATACAGTGTTGCCACCGCACGTTGTTCCGTACAGAAAGCTGTCCTGATACCGGGTTGGGAGACACTGATTAATGTGTGAAGGCTTGCCTGCCTTCCAGAGCACCAGCATTCCCATTCTGTGTACACAGAGAACAGACGCTAATCTCTGCAGCTGTCATGGCGACGCTCTGCTCCCATTGTCCGTTTTACAGGCTCTGAAACCACTCCACACTTCAAACACGACCAGCAAGAGTGTGTCTCCAAAAGGGAACAACAGTGGGAAGTTATTAAGTTCAAATGGAAGTAAACCTTCTCCTCCGTGTGTGGATGGTACTCATAGGGGCCTCGTTTCCATATGGTTCGCACAGCTGAACCTTAATGAGCAGATCTCTGGCACAGGGCTAAGGACCCTCATAATACTCAGATGCCTCCACAGTGGAGCACACCAAGGCAGAGCAGAATTAAGGGAAACAATTTCCAACTGTTTTTACGTGTCTGTGGATTAAATATAGGAAGGAGGCTTTAATTTAAATAAAAGCACTCCTTGGGAGCATATGCTCACCTCCCACCATTCCTCATCAGAGTGGTTGAAACTTGGGAGTTTTGATTTGCTATAACATGGGAGCTTTGCCAAGAGACACTAGCAAAAACATACAAAGTGGTTAAGAATAATTCCTAGTTATACATACATACACACACACACACACACAATAAAATATATACAGTTTAACCTGCAGTCGAGTGAGTTTCTGGGCCATGGTGCCATGTTTTGAAATAACCACATGGACAGATGTTTTGATTCATTAAATGATTTAGGATGATTAAACTCTACTTAAAACTTGACAGTGTTAACCTTATTCCCTGGAATGCCATGGCTGTCTGGGAAAGACATCGTGAAGTCAAATAAATGTTCCTCACAAAAAGTTCTTTGTTCTTTGATTCAGCTGCATTTTAAACCAGAGAGCCCCAAAGCCTGCCGATGCCCAGGCTGTCTCTCCACTGTCTCAGCTCTTTCTCGCGGCTGCCATCTGTCTGCTTAGCTTTTCCCAGCACAGTGCCCATCCCTCCAGGCTGTTCACTGGCACCGAGATGCCTCCCTCCAGTTCTTTGCGGGACAGTGAGAGCCATGCATGGTCCAGGCCATTTCCAGTTCTTCCCAGAGAGGTTCCTCAGCTTCACCTCACCACGTCTCTCACGCGTCTATCTTTCTCCACCACACATGTCAGATAATAAGCAAATTTGATTTAACCCTTTATTTTAAACACAATTATTCTACAATAGTGTTTTGAGCTATATATAGGTAAAATTTTTGTTTAGAACTTCTTTTACATTACAATTTCCTAAGACCTGACAGTGCCAAGCTATAATGACTCAAACACAATATCTAAACAAGTCTATGCAGAAGCAGCAGCTAATTCAAATGTTTCTGTGGGAAACGGTATATTGCATTATTAATTTTTAATACTTAGAAACCTACCTACCTACTTTTCTTCATGTTGATCTGCTCATGTAGTCAGTCTTACTGTAGGATTGTTTAGTTACAGCTTTCAACAAATTTATAACATGATTTAGTAAAAGAAAAACGTCAAAATGAAATTAAAAGTTATAACTCTATAGAACTCATGAGAAGACCAAAAATAAAGTGACCATATTTAAATAGCGTATACTATTTGAATTATATATTATATATTATAACTAATTAAATTATTATTAGTGACACTTTCCCAGCCTGTCACTACCTTTCCAAGTCAAACTCCTGTTTTAATTTGCTCCCGACAACCCCATCCAATCCCTTTTCAGTCCAAGAGTCAGCTGTTCACGATGCAGACTGTGTCGCTGTTGTGGCTGTGTGGACTTGACCTGCTGCTGTTAACAAAGAGACTTAATTAATTATTTGCTGTTTTGACCGGCTATTTAATTTCACCTCCACCTTTGTTTAAGTGGTAAAAGGCTCAATTGTTTTATCACCTTAACCTTAGCTTTGGAAAAAGCACACAGAATTTCTCAACTGCCAACTCATAAACTGCCTTGATCCAGAAGGCTGATTCTCAAGAGCAGAGCTCCTCCATGGCTTGTGCAGAGTCAGCTCAAGTAAGACAGTGACCTGGTGCCATCAACTTGTAAAAGATGCTCTTCGTTTTGATAGCGGCAATGGTTTGTATGCCAGTACTCTATGAGCAAATGACACAAGAGCATCTCCATAGGCCTCATTCACAGCTGGAAGGATAGTTTCGTTGAGAAACCTTCACACATGCAAAACACAGGGTGTTTATACTTTGAACACAAACATATGTAAATGAATGCTGCAACAGTTTCTCAAATTATCTTTGAGTTGTTCCCATTGTTTTGACCACACTAAGCTCAGTAATGTAATCACCCATTTCAACCCTCAAGAAAACCAAAAAAGAGCAAAGATGCAGTTTTGAAGTAAGGGTGAAAACCGATTTTACAATGTATGGGTGCAACAGCACAGGTCACTGATAATTTAAATGTGGGACACTAAGCAGGAAGCTAGAGGAAAGAGCAAAATTCATGGAGAGTCTCATGTCTCCATTTCATCAGCCCTGATGTTACAACTTCACCATCTCTATCCACTGCCTATTTGCTTCTTGAACCATCTCTCCCTCCCATCCATTTGATTGGTTATCTATCTACCTACCTACCTACAACCCTTGTTTGCATAAGTAGACCATAAGATTACAGCGATGAAGTTTTAATCTCTTTATATTCAACACTAAGTTAGCTCCCAGCATTTAAAAGAAGAACAGGCTAGCACATCCATTTAGTTGTCTTTGTTCAGCTCATGTTTAGGAGGGCCTGTTGATGAGACTTCATGGGAATATCTTTTGACATTCCTAGGAGACACAGTCTCATAGCAAATTCCATACTACTGACAACGGAATGCTGAGAGTATGAGAAATGGTCCCCCTGGCAAAGAGCACACCCATTGGATAGCCAGTATCAAATGATCAGCTCTAAAAACATATACACAAGAAACATTATACAGACTGAACAGGCTGAACTTCTATATTTAGGAATTTATATGCACATAAATCCACATATAACAAAAAAGAGGCTATGAAATTGAAAAAGGACAAAGAGGGGCACATGTGAGAGTTTGGAGGGTAAAAGGGAAGGATGAAATGATTTAAGTATATTAGGATCTCAAAAGAAACTCAATATAACTTAAGAGTTATGTAAAAGAAGAATAGTAAGTAGTACTTGTAAGGGTAGCTAGACTGGACAGACAAAATCAGATATTGCCACTACCTATGCCAGGTAAGTAAAATCAGAGGACATCTGTCATTCTGTGTCTGGCTTATTTCATTTACTATGTCTTCAGGGCACATTTATCATGTAGTATGTATCACCATGTCTCTCTACAGTTTCTGTTTGCATGAGTAACACGGGTTACTGATTTATTAACCTTGGAGCAATATCCCGATACACTTTCCTAATCTAATAAAAAAAATAGTTACTGATTTTGAAACAAAATTATAACTCCTCTATTTTTTCCAAGAGAATTTAAACTGATATGAAAATAACAATTTTGGACTTCATAGACAGTACGTAGATCAGTGGTTCTGAAATTTTAAAGGCCAGGTGGTTGAACCTGGCGATCTACAAGCTACATCTTACCAAGCACCTAATGTCTGCAGAGCAGGTGGCCTTGGTCCACCCTGATAAACACAACTGGGAACTGTCACGCAAGTACTCTATGAAATGCAGCACATTGGCTCCTCACATATTCAATAAATATGAAAATCACAAGAGATTTTCAAAATAAACCTGGCAAATAATACCAATTTTAAACCATGTACAAAATCCTCAGCAAGTAGAAAAACAAAATTTCATATCAGAGAAAAATAAAATTGTCTACCAATTTCACATTGAGCCTCAAACTGGAATTGTATGCATAACTAGCACAAAATACTGTAATTCAAGAAAGAAAAATTATCCCATTTTAGACACACACACACATACATACACACACATTATAAAAAGTCACTCCTGGAGAAAGATGATAAATTCTGCTTTAGCGGGAGGGCTCTGGTTGATACAGAGCATTTTTATTATAGTAGTTATTCATCCAATAGATATTTGCTGACTGGGATCTAGGTGCTGGGTCCTCTATGTTACGAGATTACAATAATCTATACTACTGTAATCTATGGCATACTCCTATGTAATGTATGGTATACGCTATAATCTACGGTAAGTATGTCCCTCCAGGATTCAGGTCCCATGTCCAGTTATATCACTTTGAGCAAGTTATTTACAAGTCTTAACATCCTTTTCTTTTTTCATGAGTAAAAACAGATGAGCGCTATACTAACTACATATGCCTCCAAAGACATCACAGAAACCACTAAACATTAACTGTTGAGCATGTGCTTTGCAAAGAACCCGTGGCAGAATGGGAGACATGAGAATGGAGACCTTCATGGGTTCATTTTGTTAAAAGTAACACTCTCTGAAAGTAAGACTAGTGAATGAACTTCTAGAACAATCAGTTCAAAATATTCTGCAAAATCTATTATTCACAGATAGCAATTTTGTTGACATAGCATGCTCACTCACTCTACTTCCAGAAAAATGCCAGAGGACGCCTTGGTATCTCCTCCCCTCCTCCTCCCTTGCTCTCCCCTCCCACCCACCCCCTGATGGAGGTGGGTCTTGTAATAATAAAGAAACTGCCTCGGCCCTCATAGGACAGAAAATTAGGTAGGCGGAGTAGACAGAGGAGAATGCTGGGAAAAAGAAGCTGAGTGAGGGAGTCGCCATGATGCTCCCACTCCAGACAGACGCAGGTTAAGATCCTCTCTGGTAAGCCAGCTCATGGGCTACACAGAATATTAGAAATGGGTTAGAACAATATGTAAGAGCTAGTCAATAAGAAACTGGACCTAGCCAGGCCAGGCAGTGTTTGAAAGAATACAGTTTCCGTGTAATTATTTCTGGGTATAAACTAGCCATGCGGGCGGCTGGGTGCCGGGGACGCAGCCCTGCCGCTCCTATTTCAACAACCCCCCATTCTTCCCCACCCTCTGCTTTGGCCTCAATCTCTCCCATCCCCTGGAAGTTTCCCTCTCGCCTTTATTGTCTCCTTTCTACTTTTCTCCTTAGGTCATTCAACATCTTATTTGTAATAACTAAAGAAGACTGGCTTAATAAGCCTTTTCTGAAACTAGTAATCTGTTAGTATTTTTTAACATTTGTTCATAAACTATTACATTTGTTGCTAAATGTATTCTTATTGGGCAATACAATAGTTCTGGTGAAATATAAAACTTGAATCAATGTCGGAGACTAGCTTCAACAAGGATACCACTTACCAGGATAGCGGCATGGGGATTAGAAAAATAAGTAAAGAGAATGAAGACGTGAGTGAAAATAATAAAACAGAATCATAGGAAAGTACCAGTACCAGGAGGGAGTTCCAGGGAATACTGAAGTTACCCATGTTTAGTTTCCATTTGCTTAAATTACTCCCACCCCAAAAAGTAAGAGTAAGATAAAAAACTTCATTAAAGTGATATAAGGAAATGAGTAGACCAGTTAAAGGTCGCAGGCTACATTCTTAGTTAAACATTCCGCTGCTACAACAAGATAAGTAAAGCTCACACCCTAGACCAAAACATTCTGTAGGCAAACCACTCCCTGGTTGGAATCCATCGTTATTTCCCTAAGGGAGTAGGAACTTGGAGTAGAATTCTTAGACTTTTGTTTAAGGAAAAAACAGGTCTACTTCTCAACATCTGAAATACAAGGTCCAGATACAAGCCACAACTGTTGACAATAACCTTGAAGAGAACAGAACTCCCAGCTCTAAATCTAGGCGGGACCTCTGTTTGAGGCAGAAACAGACCTTGAAGGAATAGAAGTTCCAAATCTCTGACCTTTGGTCAGGGTGGATCGGCAACTCTGGGCCAGCTGAAACTCTCTGACCTTCAGACAAGGTGGAAATAGGCTCAGAATTTTGGGCCTCCACAAACCAACTCACATTTTTTTTTGTGAAAAGTGAAGAGAAACCAATCCCTTTAATCTCTTGTGTATTTTAATTAATCTCAGCAACAAAAGAAAACAATGGAATTTTGTTTGTAATTGCCTTGGGAATACAGCAAAGAGTTAATTAGATATCCTTGCAATTTGGACAGTTGGAAAAGTCCTAGGCTGGAAGCATTCAGAATAAACTACTAGATGGCCGGTGAACAGTAGACAGTCTCTTTGTGGTTTAGTGTTTTCACTAAAGGACAGGGAAGTAAAAGGACAAGGCCATTTTTGACCTTATTTAAGCTCAAGCTGTGAGTATTTTAATTTCCTCCGACAGACTTAACTGTGGTAATATTTGAAAAAAGCAAAACAATATTATTTATGTTTTACAGTAACAAACCTATGCACTAGGAAAATGAACATCCTTCCAAAAGATGCACACCACAGAGGTGGCTCCACATGGTAGTCAGGGGTGTGAGTCCATCCATCCGTCAATCAAAACACTACACTATCATTTCACACAGAGGCCACTGCTAAACCAGATGGCTTCAAACTGGGGAAAAATATCAGTATGGGGAAACGTGCAAGCAGCGACAGCGACATTGGTGGGAACAGATATTGTTGTCATCCTTTCTAAAATGGCACGTAAGTACAAAACTTCTTTTTTATGAGAAACATGATCAAAGGAACAAATTCTATTTAAAATACATTATCATCTATCCAAAATGTCCTGTTTACCAGTGAAACAGAAAAGGCAACACTTAATCCCAGTCTGAATACACTACTGACTCATACAAAAGCCCTCGAAAACCTGACAAATGGTATTTTTATTTATTTTTTGACTCTTGGGTCTTTAAAATTCTTTTGAAATACCTCAGGAGTTAAATCATCGAAGCACAGAGGCCAATGTTTTATAAAAATCCATTACATTGAATTCCAAACATTTTGTTTTTAAAATGCTTGGCTTGAACTATGTGAATAATCTTAAGTGACATTTTTTATTATAAACTCATCCTAATTATGGGAAAGTACAAAGAAGGTATTAAGGAGGTTCTGGGTTATGGTGTAACTGGTTTCACATTAGAGATTGTCTTGTATTGACCAATGTCTGTACTCATATAAGGTCAGATGGTTTCAGAGTGTGTACAGAAATCTATGGTAGACACGGTAAGTTTGTCTAGAAGGAAGTGCACCCTGGCATGTTTGTCTCACTGAACATTAACCCAAAGACTTTCTAGCATTTTTTGTTCTGATTTATTCCTCTCCCAGCCCCACCCTTGAAATGATTATCCAAAATAACTTCTGATGAGATTTCATCGTTTACCTTTTTTACTTCTTTCCGTCTCAATATATTCTTTCTTTGGGATGTATGCATGACTTTTTATTACCTGCCTTTAAATACCTGATAGTCTGACAATGCAAGTTTTTCTTCAACCCTTAAGGCTCAACAAAATAGGAACTTCAAAGCGGGACAAATACAAGTTAAAAGTGAGAGACATAACTAATGAGTTCTATCAATCCTGATGGTCATTGAGTTACTAACAAAAGTTAGAGCTTGGAAAGGATTGAATTATTGGGCTTGGCAAAGCCACTCTGTTAAAATTATGTGGGCAATTAACAATTCTTGCCTACAGTTAAGTCTATATTTAGCAAATCAAACTGATGGGTCATGCCTTACACAGCATTTAAGAAAACTTTGCTAAGTTGAAGTAAGACTGGGCCTTCCTTACAAGACAATGAACAGCAGTCGTATTCTTAGAACAGAACAAAATGTTTAAAATAAAATATAGGTGTTTAATGGCTATCATTAACTTTACATTAAAAATACACTACTATTTAGGAAATAACATTGGAATAAGAAGTAGTATTGGAGAGCTGAAGGTACTCTTTTATAAAATGATAAAAAAATAAAAAGTATTGATTAGAATACTGAAACAAGTCATTTGTAGGGCCGAGGAAAGTGCTTCTTCTTCAGTCCCCTTAAGGAAGAGCCGATTTTTCTAAGTTATCCATGTTTTGTGATGGAAACAACCCCTCTCCTTCAACCTGGCCCTTTGCACTTTAGCCTTGTTTACTTTGGCTCCATGGGAAGACAGGACCCACAAAAGCTAGAACCACTAATTTCTCAGTTTAGACAGCCAAGACAACTAACTGAACATCAGGACCTATACTAAGCTTAGTGCTTTCATTTCTAAGAAAAGGGATTAAGGAACTCAATAGCAAGTGAGAAGGAGACCTGGAATGACTTCTGCAGTGAAGTAGTATTGGAAGGTCTTTCCAAAGACTGCATTATGTGTGTGTGTGTATGTATGTATGTATATGTGTGTATGCATGTGTATATTTGCATGCATACATAAATACATAAATATATGTATATCTTCCATGTTGGAGACTGTATATATATATATGGACATACATATGTACACATATATAGATATGTGTATATGTATATATGTGTGTATGTCCATATATATATAGCCTCCCTCCCTGAAAGATATACATATATTTATTGATTTGTGTACATATACATATATATGCATATGCATGGGTTATATATGTGTGCATGTATATATGTATATATATATGGGAGGAAAAATTACACATTAACTGCAAATTTATATCTATCAGAATCAAATTTCAGATTCTATTAGAAAACCTAACTGATTTTCCCTGTGCAATTCTCACGTTTTCAAAAATAATAAAGATATGTTTGAGCTGCGGTTCTCCAAAGCTAGACCCTGCTGTGTCATTGAACCAGAGGCATAAAGTTGAATCAGGTCACATATCCACATGGACATATAAATATATATATATATCCATGAAGAAGGCAGTGATTCAGAACTCCCTATTCAGAACAGTACCATGACCCTAGCTAACACACTGATTACTCAAAGTCAAGTAGTTTTTGTTGAGTCCTCATAGTATAAGCACTCATATGAGGAGGGAAAAGATACACAGAACATCAAAATTTGCACCTTTGTCATTGGTCTCAGCAGAAAATCCTGGCACTGAATGGGTATGGAGACCTAGCGACTCTCTGATCCCTGGAGGTGGTACTACTGCATCACAGACGAAGCAAACGGGTAGATGCCATGAGGGAGCTGGCACACAGGCTCCATGAACTCACTACAGACAGAGGAGCTATGCCTGCACAAACACACTGGAAACAAAGGCTATTCCAGTTGTTCACAGGCACTGCAATACAATTTGAAGTACACATCTGGAAAACATTATAGGATAACAAACAGCTGTCTTGTAATCCAAGGCCTACTTCATATTAAATATCAAAAAGCCAACATCAATCACATCACGTGGATAAAAGTGCTTTATAGAAAAGTCTACATAGGTGAAGCCTTCTGTAGAAATGACAGTCAAAAAACGTTTTTCTCATATAATGTTAATCATTCAACTGAAAATCAAATAGTAGAACCATTAACAAGGAGCTCTTGATTTCCCCAAATATAAAGCTATAGCTAAAGTTCAGTAACTGTTTCTTAGGTCTCCTAGCAGCAATTTAGGAGCATATTTTAAAAATCATTCTTCTTATTACTAAATATTACATAAACCTGCATAATTTGATTATGTCTACAGCCATACCAACAATATCAGAAAATTCTGAAGTACATAAATACTTTGTTCAAAAAAATCTAATGGTGAGTTTTGTAACTAAATAACAGCTATTTATTTCCTATATGGTAGTTATTTCCTATATGAAACTAAGAAACAACTAAGTACTCAGATGCAGAAAAGGTAGATTTATTATGCATCGTTGCAAGAACTACTTAGATCTTGTCTTATACTTCAGTAAATTCTGCCTCTTTCTCTAAGACCATACTATGGACTAGAGATGAACTTTAACACATGTTGTGATAGGTACTAATCTATTAGAAGAAAAGCATTAGAAGAAGGGCTGAAAACGACTATCCAGGCCACACTACTGTACTTTGGATGAATACCAACTTTTGCAAAGACCCTCTGTCTGTCTTCACACATCTTGGCAGTACCAAAGGAAGAAATGCAGGAAAAGGCTCCCCCTCAGCTGCTGGTTACGACATTACTAAAATTTCGGACCTTGAACTGTAGACTTGGAATTTTCTAATATCTTTCTTTTCCTTCTTTTTCTTTTCATTTATTTATTTATTTATTTATTTAATTATTTATCTATCTTGAGACAGGGCTTCTCTGTGTAGCCCTGGCTGTCCTGGAACTAGCTCCATAGACCATGCTGGCCTTGATCTCAAAAAGATCCACCTATCTCTGCATGCCAAGTGCTGGGAATAAGGCCTGTGCCATTGTCACCCAGCTCAACTTTCTAATTTAGGATTCAAGACACCATGAGCTTCAAATGTTATCCCAGTATGAGTTTAGGGGAGATTCCTCCAGGCATTTTTACAAGACTGAAAAACCTTTAAGTCAGGAAGGCATCTATCTCTACTACGTCAGAGCAGGTTGTGTGGGGAAACAGTCTGTTTTCGGGCTTCCTGGGAATCTTGTAAATCCTGCGGAAGAGACTGTAACTCCTATCCTCAGGTGGGAAGCCGGCCCCTGCTAGCAGGAGTTTTAGAGGATAAGGAGAAACAACATGGAACAGAGAACACTGGCTTCGGAAATGGAATGTTGAGTTTTTCTTCCAGCCAAATTCCATCCCCTCTGTGGGCCTCAGCTGGTTAATATCTAATGCAGCATCCTCAACAGCCCTTGAGAGCTGTGAGACTCATGGCCAACTGAGCTGAAGTGTATCACAACAGTTGGTCAACACACTGCTTGCAGCCTTTTTCCTTCCAAGAAGGCATTCCAATGGTTATTAGAGTTCTGCACTACTATCTCCTTCATTCTTCTCTTCTTGGACCACCCATTTGTCCAAAGAGAGATTAAAATAGGTAATGTCATGTTTATTATCCCAACTGATTCTCAGTAAAAAGTTAAAAAAAATCCTCATGTATAAACAGTAGAATCTGCATGTATAACTCTATACAAAGAACTAGACATATAGCTATACCTACACATAAATAAAGCTATCTGTAGAAATAATGAGTAGGGAAGATGAAAATTTAGTATGACACAAATGTTACTTTTCTAAATTATTTCATCTTTCAATATTTATGCATAGGTCCTCAGAGGTAACAAGCTAAAATTTAAGAAAAAGTCAAGTTGCACAAGTAATTTAAATGGATCAAATAATCTATTTTTATAGAGATGCTGAAGGAAATAATAGTTGACTTTTCACAAAAATATGTGACTACATTATTTCAAACATCTTGACAAAGGAAAAGATGGTCAGCGTTAACAAGCATTCTTGACATGCTGTGCTTCATCCAGGGGACTGGGCCTTGAAACCATATGCCATCCCTATTTGATCCAGAACAATGATTCTTTTAAAACTGCATGCAAATCTTAAAACAATCCTCTTGCATTGTCTTTTCTAAGGGAAAGTTTAACCTTCATCTAACAGCAGCATCCCAGGTAGCACTATATATACACATATGGCATTACCCAAGCTGTGTTCTGCGGAACTCTCAGCTTAGTAATGCTAATTTCTCAGATATTGGAAGTAAAACCTTAAAATGAAGAAAGTTCCACGGAAAATAAGACTTTGGAAGCCCTAACTAGCTAGAAAACAAAACAAAACCAACAAAACATGGGTTTAACAGTAGCCTTGTATGCTCATAGGAACCATGCACAGCCAACAGATGTGCATGTGTCCTTGTGGCTCTAGAAGACCATCTCTTCTTTGTCTCACAGATGGTATGGACGATGTTTCTGACTTAGTTAAGAAGCAATATACTTATTTAAATATATTAAATCAAACATTATATTTATTCCTGTGAGCTCAGTGCCCTGAATCTCCTTCTGGTAAAACAGAAATAAAATGAGTATTATCTCAGTTTCAAATGTAACAGCTACAGCCCAGGTCCGTGGAACAGAGTACACAGGCAGTGAGCACAAAATTGTATAATTGCACCCCAGTTATACAGTTTGGGAGGATCCACAGGGAAGTGTAACTTAACTCTTAAGAGTATGGAAACAATGCCTTTTGTTGTCAATATGTGGATTCCGACGGCACAAGGAAGGCCACCCTCTTTGCAAGCAGTGACAAAGAAACACAGTAAAGATGCATACATGGAAGATATTGGGGAACAGGTACATAATTAGCACACGTGACTTCTGTAACAATCCTTTAGTTCATGGGACCGCAAAAATTTTAAAAGAGGCTATGAGAGTTGGCACAGCTGGTGCACATGAAGTGGCTGGATAGCAAGTTTTGTTATATACACAGAGGGAGAGGAGGAACAAAGAGAGGCCATGCTGTAAGTAAGCAAAACTCTCGAGGCACAATGAGGATGTCAAGAACAGATGTGAGGACATGGAGAGATGGCTCAGTGGTAGAGAGAGCCCACTGCTTTCTCAGGGGACTGGAATTCGATTCCCAGAACTCATGTCAGATGGCTTACGATCGCCTGCAACTCTAGTTTCAGGGAATCAGACACCCTCTTTTGGCCTCCATGGGCACCCAAATGTACATGCACTTACTCTCCTCACAGAGACACAAACATACACACCATTAATAATCCACTAAAGGAAATTTTGTTCCATACAAATGTCCTAAAATAGAATTTAAGGCAAACACAATGTAAATATTCAAATGTAAATATTCAACTATAACCCATTTGTAAGAACCCTAAAGGCTATGTTTAAAACCACAGAACGAATTCTGTACCTACTTTTATTACATTTGCCCCATCGACTGTTAGCATTGTTCTACATTTTCAGATTTGATTAATTTTGCTACATCCTTAGTAAGCATAAAGAGGGAGGCCTTACTCCTTCTCTGAGAGCAATCTAGAACAAACAAAACAGAATCTCAGGCACGAATCAGACTTAACTGGTTTTGATTTTTTTTTCTCCCTGCAAGTTCTCCTTTGCGTTGCCTCCCTGAAATCTAGGCCTGTGTTACCTTGTAGCGGTGCTTACCACCTAACCTCCTAGCCAGCCTCCCTGAGGCCAGCAGGGCTCTGCATATGCGACCTTACACCAGGATTGCCTTTGAAAGCACAAGCCTGGGGATGTGACTTTTTCATTAGAAAACTTTGCTGATTTTCCAAATGTGTGATATATAGAAAGATAAATCAACATACATACCCGATCTACTGTCGTCCTAGGCTCTATCCCTAATGGGGGCAGATTGTCAAGTGTTGCTGGACATGGCAAGCTCAAATTGATATGTGGAACCTTTTATTAATACCACATATTAATCTTCTTTACCTTCCCTTGAAAAAGAAAATTTTCTAATTTTCATGCAATAAGGTGAAAATGTCTGTTTCATAATTAAAAGTAAATTCCACGAGTTACACTGGATTAGAACAAATCCTATGAGCTGTTTACATAGTACTGGTATTTCAAACTACATCACTTAGGATGATCAGTGCAAAGTCCACAGAAGATTAATAAATGATAATATTCCGTACATGTAAGAAAATAGTATATTCCCAACAAGGACTCTTGGAGGTCAAGAAAAGCCCAGGCCACTTCCACTTTATGATCACCCCAAAATACTAAAATCACAGGGGTAAGAACGTGACGAGATCGAGGGTGGCTTGTTCTCCTGTTACATTGAAGAGATTACCAAGTTCAGCAGTTTAAAATGCCGTGCAATACAAGCATGCCATTCACAGAACAATAAGAATTCATGGTTCCAACTGATATTTCATGATTTCCTAAATGTCTGACGGTGTGATTCAAGAACCTAAGCAAAGTTTACAAGTCTATTTTTAATGACCACTTTTTTTTTTTTTTTTTTACTACTCCTATCATTGCTAATTTTGGAGTCAGGCAGGAGGAACAGTACAGACAGTCCACCTTAGAGCGAGGCTAGGAGATGGAGTCATTCATTCTTGTGTCTTTGTCAACCTGGATCACATCAAGACCTTCACTTTAATCCTTTTCTGGATGGGCACTGGACTCCCCAGGGCCACACGAGCCCTCATGCAGACAGAGACCAACTGAAGAGTCTCCTACATATTATTAGACTCTCCCAATCGAACAGGAGATCCATGCTCTAACATCAGTTCTGAAAACTTCTCTTGTCGCTACAGTGGCTTCCCACATCCATCAAGACCTTGCCATCACCTTCTCCAGCTAAGGAACTTTCCCCAGTCAACCCCATTCTCCATATAACCCCAGGCTTCCCATCCGTAGCTAACCTACCTACTTAATTACAGACGTAGGCCATGCTCTTCCTCTCTCTGCCTTTACCTAGACCAGGGGCTCTTAGATATTTTCCACTCATGATCTCTTTTCACTTGACCCCAGGCATATAGAAATATAAATAATAATGCAATTCAAACACTTGCTGCTAATGAATTATTAAGTTACTTATATTAAAATAGCATGTGGTCTGTAATGAATTTTATTATTTATTAAAAAAAAAGAAATGTGCACATTAACTAGATGGATATACTTGTTTATTTTTATGTAAATAATTAAATCTTGACTGACTATTGCACACAAGTCAATGTTTATCACACTTGATGAATATTTCCATCTTAGAATTATCAATGCTGCAGATGCTGTATCTCATCAAACCTAGTACAAATTGGCAGAAGCATATTTAAGGAGATTTTAAAAATTGCTGAAAATTCTGTTCTAATTACAAGCCAAAGTCTTTAATAATTTCTTAGGAATCTCAAGTTAGAAAATCAAAGGGCATTTTACAAAATTAAGCATTCTAACACAATACAATCCAGGCATACACTAGTTTCATACATGTTAAAGAATGATCAGAAAATAGTAAAGAGCCTTTGTTTTTATAATTTAACTATTGTTTTAAGAACAGAGCATTTTATTCCCTCAACAGAGACATGGACATTTATAACATATTGTCTGGGCAGAGGTATTCCAGGCAGCAATACTTGGTATTTTCTAGCATGATGGCATACACAGGGCTAAGTCCACATGCCATGCATTCAGAACCAAGGCTGCAGCGCGTACAGCCGGCCCCAGTCAGGGCAGAGGAATTTCAGACAGAGTTACGTGGTGTTTCCCAGCATGAGGCCACACACAGTGCCAAACCCACATGCCGTCTTTGCAGGACCAGGGCTGCAGTGAGGTCACGAGGTACAACACGAGCGAGTCCTGCAAGCAACACTTCAGACTCATTATGTATTTTACTCTAACCTAATTGTTGGTCTTTGCACAGTCAGACACTTTCTGCTGTTGCCAAATTTCAAACAGCTCTGACATTTAGTTCAAGAAGTTGGGGCCTGGACAGTTTCTGCATCCTTAAAAACTATTCCAAGAAATGCAAATTAAAACTACTTGAGATTTCATCTTATCCCAGTCAGAATGGCCAAGATTAATATTTTTTAAAATGACAGCAGATGCGGGCAAAATGCAAGGAAAAGTGGGGAAGACTTATTCATTGATATTGGGAGTACAAACTGATACAACCACTGTGGAAACCAGTGTGGAACCAGTTTTTATTTCTACAAAGTTGAAATAGGTCTACCCAAAGATACAACTATACCACTCTTGTGTGTATACCCAAAGGAATCTACATCTCACTGTAGAGGTTCTTATTCATCCACATTCATTGCTCAGTTCATAATATGCAGAAATTAGGAACAGATTAGAGACCCATCAACTGCTCTATTGAAAATGAAAATGTCATATTTATGCAGTGAAATATTACTTAGCTGTTAAGAAAGTAAAATATGCAGTTAAATGTGCAGAGCTAAAAACATCACCCAGAGAAACAAAACCCCAGACCCATAAAGACAAACACCGAATGCCTTCACTTTCATACGGATGCTAGCATTTAAGCTTTGGGTACATGTGTTTCACTTGGAATAGTCACAGAGGTTAGGAAGCTAGTAAGGAAGGGACCAGGAGGAAAAGGGATCTTCCCAGGAAGGGAAAATAGACTGTAGTGTTATAAATTTAGATAGTAGTGTCATAAAGGAATAAAGGGGAAGTTAGAATTCTAGGACTAAATGTGGAGGAGAATGGCCAAGCAGGGTAAAGGAGGGAACACACAGAGGGATAACCGATAGTAAGGACCTTTTTGATAAGCCATATGTAAAGCAGTTACTACAAATTTTTCATAAAATATATGCACATATAAAAGGAGTTTAAATGGGGTTTCCATATAATGAGACCAGACATCTTATGCTACCATGTAAAGCCCCCAGTACCAGAAATGCACTACAGTGTTTTGAGTCATTGTCAACAGGTCCCTAAAAAGCTATTGCCACTGCTATTGGTTACCCTCCACAACCTGATAGCAAAACCCTACTGCTGAACACACCACACACTTATGTTATCAAACACGGAGAAACAGTGCCGGTGCTGAATTAGAAGCTTTAACCCACTGATCAGTGCTGGAAGGCACTATACATGCTACTGAAGAAGAAAAGTATCAGTCTCAACCATCTATGAACCCTGAAAGCTAAACTCATAAAACCTGATTGCAAGCCATATTGGTGCAATGGTGGACAAATGCTATTGGAGTGACCAACCACTATATGATTGGACTTTGAGCCCACTCCACAAACTGGAATCCATATCTGACACTGATAATGAGGCCAAAAACCAGAGACTAGGTAGGTCACGGGGCCTAGGGGAAAACCTACTCCTATTATTCTTCAAAAAGAAATAGCAATAACAGAACTAGTAATGGCATATTACTATATGCCTTGGTCAGTGCACTGCTCAACATCATCAGAAAAACTTTTTCTTTCAGTAAATAATAACTAACACAGAAACCCACATCTGGACACCACTCAGAGAGTGAGCAACCTTGGAACATTCAACCCTAAATGAGGTTCCTTTGTTATTCCCCTCTGCTCAAGGCTTAGGGTCCTACTCACAAAGAGAAAAGAGTGTAAGACCCAGAGCGGGAGACATCTCAAGCAAACAGTGATTTTCAGATACAACAAGGCTGGATAAACATATGAGTGCCCAGAGGCTGTGATACACAGGACCCGATCAAGCTCCAGTCAGACAAAATCTCAATACAGAGAAAGACGCTCCCAACCAAGAAGCTGCAGAGAGAGGGAAACTCCAACTCTCCAATGCCTGATGGAGCGACCCTGCGAGAATCAACTAGACTCTAGGCCAGCCTTACTCTCAGGATTAGTTGGCCAGCACAAAATGGACTCCACGTTTTTTGTATCGTTTTATATTTTTGTTTTTCCTGGTTGAGTTTCTTCCTTCCTTCCTTCCTTCCTTCCTTCCTTCCTTCCTTCCTTCCTTCCTTCCTTCCTTCCTTCCTACTTTCCTTCCTTCCTTCCTTCTTTTTTTCCTTCTTTCCTTCCTTCCTTTCTTTCCTTCTTTTTGAGTTCTGAGAGAAAACATAAAGTTGTGTGAGTATGAAGGGAAAGTATCTGGAAGAGGGGAAAGAATGTGATCAAATTATACTTCATGAAAAAATGCAAATTAAAAAAATAGCAAACCTTCCCAGGTAGGACACTCAACTCTTACCCAATGACGATACTTTTCCCAGCCATTTTCACTTCATATTAAATAATCCCTGTTCCTGGTCTTTCTTTCTTTAGTCATTTTAAAAAGCTTGGTTATATATTCTATATTTTTACTACATATATATGTGATAATTACATCTGAATTTTTATTTGGTCCCAAAAGATTTTACACATATTAAAGAGAAGAAACATTTTATATCTTTTATATTTGCTCTCTCTTTTAGCATAATCTTATATAGTGAACCTTTGAGAGATATTTTTAATTATAAACTATAATGCCTACAAGTTAATGGTGACATATTTATGAAGTAAGAATTTCCAGTGATGTCAGGAACTTAAATATTGAACTATGTATTTAATAGCTGGTAAATTAAATAACATGTATGGCAATGAAGATTCATTACCCATTTTGGGAATAGTTTATAAATATTAAACAAAGAAGAAGGTATAATAATAATATCAATAAAACTATTGGTGCTCAAAAGTGACACAAATCATATTCACTGTCAAATTCTATTTCCTGAATAGAATATCAGCCATATTTGAAATTCAAATAAACATGTATTTTTTTTTAACTGAGTTCCTAAACATCCTGGCAAGAACTTCACAATGTACAACAGATTCATTAGGAAACTTTCTAAAATTGTTCAAGTATTTGTTCACACAGACAGTTTTACTCACTGTCTCAACATTCGCAGCCAATATCAATATAACTATAATTAAGTATATACTAAAAAATAACAACACCATAATTAAGCACTCAAATTGCCAATATCATCTCATCTTGGCAAATAAATCCATGTTGTCCTTTTAGGTCACTTGTATATGAAGCTAAAATAAGTTAGTTAGACTCCAACTGCAAGTCACTTGGAGATTGAGAGCCAGTTTAGTGAGACTTTGTTACATCAAAAAGATATATCACATAAAGATGATAATTTACTCGTACTGAGTTATTAAGCTAAACTTGTTACATAAGGATAGAAGTAAATAATGTAACTAATTTAGAATGAATGAGATTATAGTAGCAAATCAAATAGTTTAACAAAAATCAGACTAGACTCTGTCTTTCATTATTTCAACTTATTCCAGCTCCTTGTAGCTCACAAATGCTGGATGGACATATGCCCTTTCGAGGACTGAAAGAAAAGAGGAAAGGAAACTTCACACAGCATTTCTTTACTGCTTGCTACCCATGTAGCATGTTAGGTATCTGTACAGCTATAGTTCACTAGTCTGACAATCTACTAAGACTGTTCTCTTATCAGTTACTATCATATCCAAACCAGAGAATTATTTGGCACTATAGCCTTGTTCACATGCTAGCAGAACATGACTGCTCCTGCTCTGCTTGAGACTCTGTTATCATCAATAAGGGTATTCTTATTCATTTTCTTGTCCTCACCCCAAAAAGCTTGCTCTTGTTCACCAGTACATAACATCCCTGAAGTTGACCTTTGGTCCCTGTGTCTTGACAGATAGGCTTTCAACTACTAGATTATTAGATTCTTTGAAAGAAGATAAATATCTAAAAATGCCTATTCTTAAAGTTCTAAACTTCTTATTTCCCATCCAACTCTCATCCTTGGGAACAAATCTCTTCCTTGCAACTGGATGCAATGTCAGAACCTCAAACACCAATGGCCATAAGCAAGTAACACATTATTTTTTTCTTTCCTACTGCCCAAACTCTCAAAGATACAAAGAACACGAACACCAATGATCTGGCTCCCTTCATCTTTTCTTACTGCTCATAATGAACATTTATCTTGTGCATAATACTTCAGGCCAAGAACGACCCTGTCCCTCTACACCTCTCTCCCAAATCACATGCTAAGATATCAAACTGAGCAATCAATCATTCCTTAACATTCATTGTTAAACTTCCAATGTGTTGTTTTGCTGTAGAAAAAAAAGACCACATATCTGACTTTCTACTAACAACCACAGATTATCTTTGTCGATGACTATGTTCTCAAGTCAATTTCCCATGTTCTCTGCATTTTTTCCATAAGTCATAGGAACTCAACCCACTTGAAACTATATTTTTAGTGTGTATTTTTTTCCTCTCCATGCCTGCATACAAAGTGAGATAAACTGTTCCTGAGAGTCCACCCTCATGTTCTTTTTAGCAATGGAAAAGAAAAAAAAGAAGGCATCCAGACAGACACTATATTCTCTAGCCTCCTTCAGAGCTAATGTGACTATATGCCTACATTTGGCCAATGGGCTGTATTGCATGTATTGCTTTTAGAGAATGCCTGTAAAGGTTAAAGGTGCCTTCCTTTCCTGCTTTTCCTCTTTGACATATATGATGTGAAAGCTTCCTAGCAGATAGTGAAACAGAAAGAGCATGGTTCTCGAGCAGCTTCTGAACTCATTCCTGTCACCCCTCCTGCAATGTTCTATCATCCGGATGCTGAAGTATAGAAACAACTGTTACTGTTGTTTCTGTTAAAGTAACCAATACAACACTTGAATATATAGACTTAATCTCTTCTTGTCAAGAGTGACCACATGTGCTCCCAATAGACTGCATGGAAAATGAGTTAAGCAGCATTGCTTCTGAGTCTTTAGCCAGGACAAAGGTATAATTACTACTACACAGAAAAGAACATAAAGGGAAGAACTGAAAAAAATACTTTATTTAGGTTTTAATTGAAAAAAAAAGATTTTCCAGATCAAAATAAGAAAAAAGCCCATAGCAACAAAACATTCAAGGAAGATAGAAGATCAGAGACCCACAGCAAACACAGTTCTATCAGGAATACTAGAAAAAAAGTAATGCTGAAGGAACACAACAGAAGGAGCAGAACTAATAAAAATGATTGCAGTCATTTGCTCATACAGTATGAGTAACTGAGAAATAAGGGCCAGGGAAGACAGCAGCTATAGCAGCAGTGTACCAGTATGGAGGAAGGAAATACTGGGGCCCAGTGAAGAGGACCAACAGAATTCGACGATCACATGAAGGAAAACTTAGAATAAACAGAAAAGACTGGAACCTAAAATGAAGTTACGATGGTTTCTTCAATAAGGAAAACTTTGAGTCAAGACTAGAAACTCATTAGAACATATTGCAGTTACTTGGCTATTTATATTTATATTAAAGAGCAGTTCTGAGAAAACTCCTTATCCCCAGCTGTGGGCACTACAGAATTATCTCCTCCTTGGAGGAAGAGGTTGTGTTTCCTGAGCTTGTTCAGTGGCAAGGACAGTTCAACATGTAGAAACAGTACATGAACTGTCTGGTACATAAATTTTGTGTTTTAGTTCTTTCTGGTTTGAACATCTAATTATGTTTTTCTCAGATCTGGAAGAATCCTACATATGCAAATAGTCTCATTAGTAACCACAAACCCCATTCAACGTCCTAGACTAAAGGAAGTCAGGCTAAGACACATCACATAGCACCCCCAGTTTCTTCTAAGTTCTTTAACCTTTGCCAAATCAACAATAAACTGTGTGTATGCGCTTGCCACCTACCCACAATTCTAACAGGTGAAGCTATCTTCAGGAAAGCGTTTTATGGAATCCAAAGCATGCTGACATGCTTTTTTTTAAAAGACATAATTCATATAAGGTAAACACAAATACGGGATAATAATAAATAAATGAGATTTAGTGCCAGGTAGACCTGAGGTCAAATCAATTTTTACTATGAATCTAATATTACCATAGTATGTATATAACATAGGCCAATTTATTAAATACATTCATGCTTTTGCTGGTTGGCCTTCAAAATGAAAAGCAAATAACAATTAAGATAATCATATAATTGCATCTATAAATGCTTTGCTAAGTCAAAATGCTACAGAAATTTCTTAGCCGACAACTAAGAGAATTCAGAAAATCAAAGCGGCTTTATCTGAGGAAGTGGTATTATGCCTGAGGGTCAACAATGTCCAAGGTACAAATGGCACCATGGGAAATGCTTTGAGGAAGCTGAAAGAGGGAGTGCATAGCCCGAGGAAGAGCTTGGTGTAAAATGTAGCTGTAGGTAAATGCATGTCAGACTACTGAAGACCCAAAAACCATCATTCATCAAAGTTGCGAGAGACCAACAAACAATTCCAGAAATGTTAGCATTACCATCACTAGTGAGAAAAGTAGGAAGATTCTGCTTGTGAGCAGTGACTTAGGTATCAGAAAATAAGAGAACCAGTTAAGCAGTCCCTCATGTAATGTTCTGTTAAATGCCTCTTTGTGCCCAGCAAGGATGCAAGACCACATAGGATTACTAGGACTGTAATGAAACACCATGATCAAAGCAAGTTAGGGAGGAAAGGGATTATTTGGCTTACACTTCCAGATCAGAGTCCATCAATGAAGGAAGTCAGGACAGGAACTCAAGTAGGACTGGAACCTAGAGGCAGAAGCTGATGGTGGAGGCCACGGAAGGGTGCTTATTTATGGGCTTGTTCCTCAGAGCTTGCTCAGTCTGTTTTATTATAGAACCCGGAACCACCTGCCTAGGGGTGGCATCACCTACAATGGGCTGGACCCTCCCTCACGAATCACTAATTAAGAAAATGCCTTATAGGCTTGTTTGTTAGTTCAAGGCTACCTTGCTCTACATAGGAAGTTTCCAGCCAGTCAAAGCTACATAATGAGACCCTGTTTGAAAGAGAGAGGAGCAGGGGAAGGAGAAAGGATGAAGAGGAGGAGGAAATAACAATGGGAAATAGAGTAATCATAAGAGATGTACGTTCTTTGGATCATCCCCTTAAGATTCATCCAAGTGATGTGGAATGTGAAGTATGCTGTGAGTATGTTTTATCATGATAGGTTAATAAAGAAGCTGTGTTCAGCCAGTGGCTTAACAGAATATAGCCAGGTTGGAAGAGATATAGAGAGAGAGAGTAGGTAGAGTCGAGGAGAAGCCATGTAGCCACCAGAGGAGAAAGATGTAAGCCACCAGCGGGAAGGTAGGCCATAACCTCGTGGTGATGCACAGATTAATGAAGATCAGTGTAGGATATATGAGCCAGCTACAAGTATGCTTAAATTATTGGCCAAACAGTATTGCAAATAATATAGTTTCTGTGGGATTATTTCGGTTCTGGGCAGCACGAACAGCTTTCCCCAAATATCCAAGTAGTTTCATGCACCAGGATTTCATTCTTTCTTCTTTCTGAGTAGTGTTCCTTGGTAAGGTCATACCAGAATGTAAAAATTTACCCACAAAAGCATCATGAATAGTTTCCAATTTAGAGCTGTTTACAAATAAAGATGTTACAGTCATTCATGTCTGGGTATTTATGTGAGAATAGGTTTTAATTTTCCAGGATGAATGTCTAAGTGACAAGGGCAGTGTGACGTTTCAGTTACAAGTTTAGTTCTTTTATGAATCTGCTACACTCTTTTCCAGAGCAGTGATGCTATTACAGCCATATCAGCAGCATCCAAAGGATGCAGAATATCCATATGCTTGCCAACACTTGCTGCTGTCAATTTGTTTCAGATATTCTAATAGTTATGTAGTGGCATTTTATTATGGGCTTAATTAGTGTTTTCTAATGATCAACGGTGTTTAGCATCTGTTCATGTGTTTACTTGCTGTCTGTATGCTCCCTTCAATATTTTTTATTGCTGCTACTGGTGTCTTTACACATTTTCTTGTTCGAGTTAAAAATTCTTTATTTTCTAGACACAAATTCTTTGTCACATAGGTGGTTTACAAGCACTTTACCACAGTCTGTAGTTTTTCTTCTTAAGAATTAGAAATAATAACATATATAAAGGAGCAAGGTATTCAGACAGTTATAGATTTATGGGAATAAACTCAAGAACCCCTTTTAATATTGGGCTCTATAATAAAACTAGTTGTGGAAATGCCTGACCTGTCTGTCCTTCATCGTCTGGCCTCCCTCCCACACCTGTCCACTGTTTATAAAGGTTCTTGTCATCCCAAGCATACACCCTCTCTCTGCAGATAGATGTACAGGTGGCTACATATCTTCTTGCCAACAATTGAACTTTATCAGGATAGCTGGCCTGATGACCTCAAAGTATCTGGGTACAGACCATCCCAGGAGAAAATGAAAAGATGTATCTTCAGCAGGTCTTGTTATTTTGTTTATGGTCTTTGATTATTTGCTTTTGATTATTATTTTTTTTCTGATATCCCTAAATTTTACCTTGATGAATGGCATCTCTCTATATTTTCCCACATACAGTTTCTTTTTGCCTTTGGGTTTCTTTTTTTTGTCAGCATTGTTCAGCATTTCTCTCAGATATCACTGATTCAGTTTCAACAATCATATTTATATTCCTCCGAGGGTGTTCTAATGCCTCTTTTATTTGAGTATCTCTGTGTCTTGTTTTATTGCTACACTATGTTCTCAAATATTTTGGAATGTATTAGATTATCCTAAATTTACTGATATGCTATGAATTGTCAGTCCCCTTCTGGGCTTTCATCTTCTTGGGTGTTCTCACAGGTATACTACCACAGACAGTCCATTCACAGCTACCAAAGGAAGAGGGCGCTGCTGATGTGGATTTTGTAGTGTGAGTAAAAGGGCCCGTCTCCTTGCCAAAGTTTCCCTCAGGTGACATCAATGCAGCAAGGAGGAAAGAGTCAAAGGTAAACTACAGATAAAACTTGCCACTTTGAAGGCTTAGGCAGAAGTACATGGAGGGAGCTGCTGGCTCTCTGTCACTGCTCCTGCCGCTGCTGGGTGTTAGTACACACGCTCCAGGCCTGAGCTCACCCTTCTTGGTCCAGTCAATCTTTGTGCAGAGGAGCCATCTGTTTTGTTTTTGTTTTTGTTTTGCAAGCACCTGACAGATAATACTGTTCTGGGAACAGAAACCTAGGAAAGGGACAGACGTACTCAATCAATCCTTGTTTGCAGCTGGACGTTTTACTTAATCCCCCATGGGCATTCCTGACTTTCAGCCCAGAATTTCTCTCCTGTTTATCCCTTTAAAAATACCTCATGAGTGACATCTTCCTGGTCTGTTCTCCAAATGAAAGTTCTTAATAACCATTTACATTAATTCTCAGCAGTGTTGTTAAAGGGCAAAAATTTCAACAGATCCTGAGAAAGTGATATATTGTAAAAGAAGAAAAAACAAGGGGTTCATATATTTGGATTATGGGGCTTCATTTTGGGAAAAATACATTTTGTTAAATAAAATTTACAATTTTGTTGCTATTGACCACAAAATACAGGAAATTTGGGGTTGGAGAGATGGTTCTCTGGCTAAAAACATTTGATATTCTCCCAGAGGATCCAGGTTTGGTTCCCAGCACCCACATAGTAGCTCACAACCATCTGTAATCACAGTTCCAAGGATCAGATGACCTCTTCAGGCTTCTATGGGCACCAGGAATAAATGTGATACACATATACATGCAGGCAAAACACACCCATACACATAAAATAAAACAAAGTAAAATAAATCTTTAGAAAATAGAACAAAGACAAAAAAAAGGACAGGTGATTTTCCTAATGTATGTAGACTATAGATACAGGAAAGTATTCTGACCAATACTTTCACATCCTTTTCCTCACAGTGTAAATGTACCAAAGGAACAATAAAAGAGCCAGACAGCCCAAAGTTGGTCACCAGAGTACTGGATCAACAGAAAACTCTTAGAGATATTATTCATAGGCAATGATATGGATGAGGAATTTATCAGTACACCACCAGTTGAAGGTAATAGGTGTCCAGACACAGAATTATGACTAGAATCTAGCCACCCATCCCCTGCAGAATCCCACTGCAAGGACTAGCTATAGAGGATTTGAAAAAAAAAAAACCTTTACTCTTTCATAAAGGTATCCAAAACCTATCATTGCATAAAATACCTTTGCTGTTATGAAAAAATACAATACTTGATTATTTCAAATATCTTCTGTAAACTTTTGATGAGGATCTCAAGATAATTAAAATCTATGGAAGCATAACTCTGACATTTTAATACTATATATTATTGTGTTTAACCATGTATGAAAGAAATGAAGATATTAAATAAATCCATAAAGTTCTTAAATAATTCTTTAGAGATACTAAAGAAAATTTGGTAGTGTCATCTGACATCAGCTGTTTTATTAATATTGAAAGAGATTTGATTTTATTCTACTTGAAAACAATTATTGTGAAAATTTCAAGGCAGTTCATTATACCTCACATGAATTCATTAAAGAAATACTTACTCGGATCTTACTAAAGTAGTCTTTCAAAAATGTTTTATTGTTGATAAATTTCAATGTCAAAGTTTAAATGAAAACAGTTAACAGAGAGCATTTAATGACGCACAAAGTCAAGTCGCCATCCCCTGTTTGAGATGAACTAGGAGTTTTTCTACCAAAGCATTTCTGGAGGTAGCACCTTCAGAAACCCAGGCACTGAGAAGATGCAATCCATCATGATGTGTGTGAGATGAAGATATAGTTAGAGCTAGAAAGGTTCCTACAGCCAAGCAGAGAAAGGCTTCAACACTGATCTCCTGATCATTCCACTATGCAAAGTTGGCCTATACAGACAGGGAATTGTGAGCGCTAACAAGATAAAGTAGAATGCCCCTGCCCTATTGATATACAGAACATCAAACTTATGATAATCACCACAGCATTTCTCTTTGTGCTGTGAAATCAGATGAGCTCCCGGCTGTCAGGAGATTCCAGAACAGAGTCGAGAGAAAGAAAAGAAAAGAAGGAAGAGGCTGACTCTGTGATGTGCCCATAGCACTCTGAAAATAATTTCAACAAAATGAGTACAGAGCGGGTCACTATGTACCTACCAGAAATGCATGCCAACACAGGACCCTTGCCTGCTATATTGGGCACTATGTACATACCAAAATGCATGCCTGACACAGGACCTAGAAATCAATCCATCAACAAAAGAGCGAGGCATTTAGGAATGCGAATACAAAGTCAATTTTGATATTTCCAGGTAAAGATACAGAGCAAAACAAAAATATCTTCCTATAGTCAAACCTATAAATGTGGCTAAAGATAATTTAAACTGTTGCAGGTGACAGCTAGTTCCATAACAGGTTCAGTTAGTAAGTCAAGAACAACATGGAGTCTAGCCTACAGGCACCTACTTTACCATGGGGAGTGTTAGAATAAATGAACTTAATATTCCACATTCAGAACTTTGTACCAGTATTTCTGTTTGCATGGCTATCATTCTGCTCTTCCCCAAGATGTCTGTTACATTTAGAATCCCAGCTATCCTAATTATAGAGAACTCTTTCATCATAATACTCACCCTCAGAGAAGCTAAGGAAGAACACAGGGAAGGATGCTTCTTATTGGTACAATATCTCTACTTGGATTACAAAAAGCAGGTATCAAATACAAATAAGGACCTTGTTCTAGTCTATATATAAAGCTATGGTCAAAATCACGCAGAACAAATGCACTCATATTTTGTAAAGATACAGTTTGGGGAAGGCACTTAACTCTGGCTGTTATATTGTCATTCTATTTAATGATCCCTCCAGCACCTGTTGATCACGTGACATCAAGGTGCTGACTCATTGCTTCAGTTGGGAAGATAATCAATCCACACAGTTTGTCACTTCTCATTGTCCCTACACAGGTGTGAACAGGTTGGATTGTGTTCTGGATAAGTCTGGCCTCCTGCAATCACATACTTAGAGAGGGACTCTGAGTCCATTATGTGGTTCTGATTTTGATGACAGATACCCATTTAGGAGAAGAAGGAAATGTAAATCCAGGCTCTGAAATAAATGTCGGAGAGCACTATTTTCCACTGGGCCTCCTGGGAGCTTCCAGATACTAGAACACTGAAGGATGTTAGTGGCTGTGCTAAATCGAGAACAAAGCAATACAAAGGATTTACAAGAACGTAAGCTCCACACCGCTAAGAATTTATGTTGTTTTTGCTTCCCTCTGGTCAGTTTTCATGTTGGTGTTGGTTTAAACCAAAGGCCCTCTGGTCAAAAGTAACAGAACAAGAGCCCAGCTGAGCCCGTCTCTGCACAGATCCCCTCCCACTGCTGGGTCCTAACTGAGTGAGCTGATTTAAAACCTAGAGAGAATTCTCAAGTGTCAGCAGCAATTATGTCTACACCTCTCAAGTCTCAATTATCACTTGATCTATTGTAAATAATCTATATTAGCAGTAACTCACAAGTAAGATTTTTAGTGTCAAAACCAATAAAAAGGCAAGGGCTGATCAATTTAAGGGAGACCGAGATAAGAACTCAATGTTAAAAATGGTACCGTGACTAGTAAAGGTGCAGACGAAGAAAAATGATGGCACTTTATCATACTATTTCATCATCATATTTTTGAGTTATTGGACTTTTTTTATTAATTCATAGACTCCCAACACTAAAAATGATTCTAACAAATATCTACTTTATTTCCCTGAAACAGGAACGTTCCCACAGCTATTCCTCTTAATCTTCATCCACTCACTCAGCGTCCATTAAGTACAGGTATGTGGCAGACCCGTACTGAGAGCAGCAGAGCTCCCTGTTTCTTTTTCTCCCAATGGAAGACAATTTCATCTAACATTCCACCTCCCCAAACTCCTGCAGCCATTAAGCAACTTGCCAGCGGTTTGTGGATCTGACTGCTTCACTTGAGCCTCTGTGCCATGCTCTCTCCGGCCAGTCTGACTTTTCTCTTTCTAAACCCTCCACTGGCAGGGAAGCACTCTGGGAAGTCCCTCCCATTGTCTGCTGCTTCTCTCTATTTGCTGGCTCTGTCCTATCAACAAAAACTGTACAAGTTTGACCCCACACTGCTGCCGTACTTTCTACTCTTTTTTTTACCCCCTTGCCCTGTTAATTTTCCCCTTGCACACACTCCATTTCCTTTCTGTTTTCAGCAGTCAAAACTGACTCTGTTAGAGAGAGTCGGCGTATCTAGCACAGCTGACCCGTCTCTCCTTGAAGTGTGTGTGTTATTCGGTTTATGAAAGAGAACACATGAACTATTCCTACCTTTTCTGTTGCCTGTGCTTGGTTTCTCTCGCAGAGATTTTCTTATCATTTATCTTGAAATGCTGAACCCAAACCTCATACTTCTCTTAATCCAGACTCACTCCCTAGCCTCTTCCTCCATTTTTGTGTCTATAAATTTCATTAGTGTTCATATGTGTACCTACATACACAGAAGTGGCTATACATATGTATGTGTATGTAAGCTTGTGTGCTTAATGTGTATTATGCATTTTCCAAACTTCTGAATGTCAAGCACACACACCCAGCCCATCTTGTTTCACCATTCGGATTGACACAGGCACAGTAACTACACATAGAGAACAAAGAGCTGATCCCTCCCCATGACACCGTCTTCTTTAGTGGTCTGGATGTGTTCTCATGCTGCTGTTTGTATTACATTAACCTCTCCAGGCTGTCGGCACTAAAGCAAGGACGACTGCTCTTTACTAGTTAGACACATAACTGGCAAATATTGCTAGCTCTTCCTTCTAAGTATACACTGACTCTGACTAGTTTTCACCATTGCTGCCATCACTGATTTGAACTTCAATCGCATCTCCCTTGCACTACTCCAGAGCCTTGTGAGCTCTTTCCCCACTTTTCTGCAAGAGATCAGTGTGAGCCTTTTATCATACTGGGCTGGACTATGCATTGGCTCCTATAAGGCAATATGGAAATCCCATGACCTCTGAGGTCATTTCTTTCTGTCTAACTTACACTAAGAGTCTTTCTACGTAACCTACACTCAGGGACTCTACACGTTATGGCCCCTCTATCTAATATTGCACTTCTCTCAAGTATCTGCATGGCTCTCGCTCTTCATTTTTCCAAGTCTCTAGTTGAATGAAATCATAGTTCATTATCACATAAAAGAACACCTAGGCTTTAAACTGATACTTCCCAATCCTTGAATACATTATGTCTACACACACACACACACACACACACACACACACTCACAAGGCAGTGATGCTTTTTTGCTTCCTTATTTTCTTTTGTTCATTCCAGGAAGAACATTGTATTAGGGATATGTTGAGAGAGGATTTTGTCAAATGCGTTGATTGCTATATTCTGAGCGTACAGAACCGTGTGGGCATACTGCATTGCAAACGTTGTGCTGTGTGAGTACTGAAGGAAAGTGATTCTCTGAGACGGCCTGGCAAAGTTAAAATAGAAAGGTACCAGACAGGCCAGTCTAGAATTATAAGAGAGGAGTCTGAGCTTCCACAAAATTGAACAGGACATTTTTAGGGAGAGCAGGAATACACAATGATATCTGTCACATCGGGTCATCACAGTGAGCAGACACTCATTTCAACATTCCCTAACATGTTCCGACTAGGAGTGGTTGATTTAACATCTCAATTTCTTTGGTATATAATCCATAATAAAATTCTAGCATTTGCTTTAATTTTATTTTACATTTTCTAGATGTTCTTTTAATATAATTAAAAGATATAATATAATTAAAAGATATATTATAATTAGAATTATAATATAATTAAAAGATAGACGATTTTAAATTTATCTACCATGTGCTTACCATACCAATCTGCCATGTATATCTTCTCTATAAACAACTTAAAAACTTAGCATCTGTCTGTCTTATAGTGTTCTAGGTACAAAGATTGTAGTCACAGATAGCTTCACTGTATCTAGTTATTTCTTTAGTTTAGGCAAACTATGTGTCCTATATGTAAAGAGCTAAAACTGCAATGACTTTATTAACATGATATTTGCAATTTGAATTGATTGCAAATTTCAAGTATAAATACATTTATATAGTATATAAGTATAAACCTCAACTCGGTTATTTTTCCTTTTAGCCATGACTATAGCAAGCTTCCTAAGACTACAGATAGTATGAGGGTAGACACACATGTTACTCCAGTTGAAGAGCATAGATAGTCAACATCATGAACCATGGGACGAGGCTATTAGAGCATCCTTCGAATTTTTCCTGTTTACATACTTTATGTGACTTCAATCACAGTCATTCTCAGTGGCTGCCTCCAGCCTGGTTCCGAATGGAAGGTGCTCCTTGACAACACTATGAACACAGTGCAGAGGCTGGAAAGCTGCTCCGACTCATGTGCACACTCCACCCTGGAACACAGACTTGGAGTTCTTTAACGTTCTTGTGTAGAAGCTGAAAATTAAATGCTGTGGTTTTTAAGACAACCAAAAAGCACAGCAGAGAAATGAAACAAAGGCTCCGAGCCTTCCTTCTGCTCCTTAACGTTGCTTCAGGGCACTGTTTTTAGTTTCAAATGTATGCTCTCATTTACTCTGGAAATTAAGAAATGAACTCTCCGTGTCGGTGTCCCTGCTAAAACAACTTAGCCATCGGCTGATTTACAACTGAGTCCTAATTGAATAGTTATGGTTTTAACATATCAGCATATCTGCAGGCTCCTTAGAGAAACAGTCTAGGGATTCTCTGCAGATTTTACACGTGATGCAAAGAGAAAAGGTAGGCTCAGGAAAGACAGAATTCTACAGATAGAGGATGCCATATTTTTTGCTTACTTCTCTTAGACTTATTTCACTTCTGACATATACTTTCAGCAACTGGCTATGAAAAATAAGAATTTTCATTAACACTAGATAAGAGGCTTTAGGACAGAAATACAGGCACATACTTTGTACTATGACTGAGATTTTAGTTTAAAATTATGTGGAGATAGATCTTAGTACAACGTTGAACCATTTTAATGAGTTCCTTTTTATGGTAGTACATATTTAGATTCCTTCAGACTGAGTCAAAACAAACAATCAAAAGCACACCCTCACACTCGTAAAAATGGATAGCTTATGTTAAAGCTACAGTGGTTGCAGCCTCTGACTTACCAGCATGCTTCTTACTACTGATTCCACATTATACAATTTTAGAAGTGGAAGGGAACATTCAGATCCTAGCCAGGAAAATACTTTCCATACGTGGAAATAGTTCTGTGGATACTACAAGAATTTGGGAAGGTCTCTAAATAGGTTGGGTCTTCAACTCGACTATACGGAAAGAGATGTGACACTTGAAGCTCAAGCTAGTGTAAAGCATTAAGTTCAGTGCGCATAAAAGAGTAGTAAGCATTAGCTGTGTTTTATCCTGAGAATTAGAGCTGAGGCCTCACCTCAGGGTTCTAATCAGCAGATTCAGCTGAATGTAAGCCTGACTTAGGCCCCAAGGCTACTGTTTAGGGCAACCACCTGAATCAAAGGATCAAGATACAGACCCAGGCACTAAAAGCTGGCCTAGCATGGGTTGAGTCAGGTCTGATGTGGCAGCAGGAGACAGGTGCGCTCCAGATGTCGGGAGGTTGGAATGTTAATCAGGAAAGGACTGTGGAGGGGAGTGGCCCTGTGCCTGGGCAGACATGTGCGACACTGCCTACAGAGAGAGTGTCTTAGTTACTATTCTGCTGCTATGACGAAACACCGTGATGAAAGCAGCTTCTAACAGAAAGCATTTAATTTGGGGCTGGGTTACCATTTCAGAGGGCAAATCCATGGCCATAGTGGCAGGGAACATGGTGTCCGGCAGGCAGGTTTGGCGCTAGGGCAGTAGCTGAGAGCTTACATCTGATTCATAAGTTATAGGCAGGCGGGGAGAGACTGAGCTTGGAATGGACTTCTGAAACCTCAAAGCCCACAGGCAGTGACACACCTCCAACAAGACCACACCTTCTAATCCTTCCCAAACAGTCCTACCAACTGGGGACCAAGCACTCAGATACATGAGCCTATGGGAACCATTCTCACTGAAAACATCACAAAGACACAAAAGTCTCCACCAAATCGTATCTTCAAAGTTTGTGTGCCAGTGGAAAGACAACAAGAATGTGCTACCGTAATTATATTGAGTTACTGAGACTAAATTCCAGTATTGATCAATATGTGATTCAGTAGCTGAAGAACTAAATGCTGGCGACTGTTTACCTGGGGAAACACTGCTCCTCCTCCTTTTCTTATGGGTGTCTGAAATGGACAGGGATGTGTGTTATGATTAAAGAATGAATTATTCATAAAAATGCATGCACACAAAGTATTTTTCCTCAGTGAGAAATTACATTAGAAAAACTGGTTGCTGAAGGAAAAAGGCCCCGTACTGTGCTTTCCCTCTGAAATGAGGCCTTACGGGAGGGAAATGCATGTGGGGAGCCTGTGGGATGCTCAAGCCTGCACTAGATCAGGACCGCTTCCTAGAGCTGAGTAATTAGACTCACAGGCAAGGCATCCTTTGGCAATCTGTGACCGTTTGCAACAGTGCCACTGGGATGCCAGGGATGAGCTCTGGCGTCATGTTGTACTGGAGACTGCCTCAACTGAGAGAGAAGGAAGCGGCTACTCTCCATAAAGAATGACACAGTTGACAACCAAGCAAAGACAAGAAAAACGATTTCCTTTGCTAATGAGTGTGGTTTTTGACAGGTGATGGGTCAGTTCTCTCTAGGGGGAAACTATGTGTTGAATGATATAACACATAAGCTTGGAAATGTTTGTCCCTGGTGGAAAAATTAGCTTCAAAAATTCTCATGATCTTTCCACTCTCTGCCATGGTGTTTCTCTCTGAGGCTCCACAGTGAGAAGCGCATGACCTGAGCTTGCTTTTCCAAAGCTTTCACAATTGTAGAGGTCTCTAGAAAAGACAAATATGTATATTTCCATTGCTGTCTGTGTTAAGTAATAGAGACACTGACCATGGTGAAGCAGAAAAAGGTTCAGGAAATGAGAAGTATTAGCCATGATGCAGAAATGTAATATATACCAAAGGTAGGCAAATAAAAAAAAAGAGTCCAAAAAATACAAATTTGATCCTGCAAATTCCCACATGCACCATTTACGATGAGATGTCCAAGCTCAAGATTTTAGAGTGAAGAGTCCAATCACTTTTGCTATGAGCCTGAGTTTCTTTTGCACTATTTCTTTAAGATGCTTCGTCGTGTCACATCAAATGACAATGGCCATCGAAAGCACCTCACTATAGTGTAACAGGAGTCATGATGTGGGTAACAAAACAAGAAGTAAGATAAATTCCATGCAGGCAAATAAACACAAGTGCATCCATTCTCTCCACGTCTCTGGTCTTCCCGCTCAGAGCGAACAGTTCGCATACATAAGATGCAAAGAAGACACTAACATGGAGGAAAGCAAATGTAAGATGGAAGACTTTGACTCCCGACTTTTAAAAGTTCAAAGACGTTTTACTAGAGGTAAAATTTTAGAAGGCAGGTGAATTTAGATTTAAAACCAACAGTGGCGTGGTTTTCAAATGTGGTAGCTACTCTGGAGTTTCAGAGGAGTTGGTGTGACTTCTTCAGCTTACAGACAGCAGTCCACAGATGCACTGCATCCCATGGCTTCGGAACTCACTCAAACTTCCCTCACAAGCTAACATCGTGGGTGTGCTAGGTTATTATGAGAACTGGCACTTAGAAGGAAAAGGGGATTTCATATAGCTTACATGAACTTCAGTTCCCGACCATTCGGCATAGCCTGATTTCATAAGTACTGTGTGTGTTTCTCAGACTACAACAGGGAGTGACTTGTAACCTCTAGAACCTCAGAAGCCACAGAGAAATAAGCAATAGAGAGGCAATGAGAAGACCCCAGAGAAAGGCTCACAGGATGCAAGCAGAGGACAGATGAGCTCGATGCAGTAAGCCTGTGACAGAATAGGGCTTTGTGGGGTAAGATGGTCAGTACCGGATTAGTTCCAAGAACAAATTAAAATCTTGCAAAGTTTTACCAAGACAAGATTGAACTGTGTTTTAGAAACCTGACTTCCAGTTGAAGAGGGCGAGTCAAGACAAACTGGTCATGAAAAGCAGGTTAGCCTGGGTGGGAAAGTCACAAGAGGGAGAGGGAAATGGAGAGAATTAAGTGACTGTCTGAACAGAAGTGTCGGGGACAGGAGACTTGGGCTGCTCATGTTTAAGCTGTAGACCCTCTCTGAGCAGGAAGCCATTCACACAGTGAAAGGGATAGAGGAGGGAAGGAGGTTGTGACCCCACTTGGGGAAGTCTCCCATTTTAATGCAGACTAACCCTTCCCACGTGCGAATGCATGAACCCACGGGAGAACCCAGTGAATGCTGAAGAACTACCAGTCCCTGTCACTTGTGACCCCTGTAATTTTACAGAGTTGTATCTGGGACATACCTCGACATGATAAAGATACACTCACTTGGTTACACTTCTTGTCATTTTTCTATGCACTAAACTTTGTTCTTCATCCTGCATCCTAGCAAGAGTATTCTTTAAAAGGTAGGCTGCTCAAAGTTCACTCACATCGAGGGGGTTCTGAGCACAGGGTGGTTAAGCCAAGAAAACTGACAGGTATTTTCAATATTTCTCATATCATCTTTTCATGAAAGCACTTCTGTATTTTGCTGGAAATTATCTTTCACAACAATAAAGCAGTCATAATCAGATATAAGTACAAACTGCATATTAAATGTAAATACAGATGACTCTTGAATTAATCCTTGTTCTAATTACTAACCTCTGTGTTTGTCATCAAAAGTTGACTGGGTGTGTATATTTGAAGCCAGCTTTTCAATGATTTCTTTGATATGACACCAAAAGCACAAAGTAAACATGGAACAAACAGACTGAATGAAAATTTAACAATTGTAAGCATTAAAGGACACAATTGAACCTGGGCGTGGTGATGCACACCTTTAATACCAGTACTCAGGAGTCAGAGGCAGGTGGATATCTTTAAGTTTGAGGCTGGCCTGGTCTACAGAGCTCGTTCCAGAATAGCCAGGGCTACACAGAGAAACCCTGTCTCAAAAAAAAAAAAAAAGGACGGGAGAAAATAATTATATATCTGTAATTAATAAGATAAACATGTTCAGAAAATGTGTGTGTGGAGAGAAAGGGAGAGTTATAGATACTATATACAAATATAGATATACCTATGTATATACAGAGAAGTAGTTGAGCATCAACACATAAATATAGATATGTTTATGTAAATGTCCTATAACACACATACAAAAATTCAACAATCCTAGCCAGGTATGGTATTGCACAGCTTTCATATCGTCACCTAGGAGGCGGAGGAAGGTGAATCTCTATGAGTTCAAGGCCATCGTCGTCTACAAGACAAGTCTGAGACCATCATAGCTATACAATGAGACCCTGTGTCAGAAAATAAAACAAAACATGATTAAACATTTAAAAAATAAAATAACATATAACAGACTTTAGTGGCCATTTCTTCAGAAATGACAAACACATGTCCAGGAAGCATTATAGAGATACTCAGCGCCGCTAAACATCCGAGACATGCAGAGCAAAACCTCGGGGAGATACCGTCTATACATCATTGTGAGGACTACTATCAAACAAAATAAAATACTGTGTTGGTAAAATCTGCAGAGAGTGGAACCCTGAACATGTTGGGGACTATAAAGGCACGTCCTCTATATAAAACAGGATGGAGGCTCTTCAAATGTTTAAAATAGAATCATCAGTTGAGCCTGCAACAGCTTACAACACTGTCAACAGGGTCTCAAGCAGATATTTTTAGTGCTGTATTCACAGTAGACAAAGTAATCCAAGTTTCCATCAGCAGCAGCATGGAGAGATGGCAGGTGCGTACGATACAGGACGGCTTAGAAAGAGTATGGCCCCACCTCACACTACAGTATAAAAGAACCATGAGGACGTGAATGTGTGAAAGAAATCACAAAAACACACTCTGTGCCTCCCTATAAACAAGGTATCTAAAGTTAGTCAAAATCACACAAGGAGCACGCACAAGAGTGGTCACAAGGGGACGAGGTATGGGTGAAGGGGCATTTTATTTGAAGATCACAGAGTCTTAGATGTACAAACTGAGCTCTCGCGATCTGCTTCACTATAACAGGAATACCTGCAACACCACTGAAAAGCACACATAATTGAGATGGCAAATCTCATGCTTCATTTTTTTTTATCAAAACAGAAATGTAGATCACATACTGTATAAATCTATTTATAAAAAGTTCCAGAATAATTAAAGCTGTAGTAATGAGAGACAAGGTATTTCTGAAGAAGTGGTAGGGACATGGCTAAGGGTAATGGCTTTTTTTTTGGGGGGGGGGGGTCATTCCAGAGATAGATATTGAAAACAGTTTTGCAACTCCCATGTACAGTGAATATATGAAGACCACAGAAATCTACCGCAATTTCTCTAAAAGGTTTTAGATACTTAATGATTGACACAATGCTGCTATTTACACAGCCTCGGACACACATCAGAGTCTATAGCAATTCCAAAGCCTTCCAACAAGAAATATTACAAGGTCTCTCCTAAAGATATCTTAATTATTTTCTTCAAGTCACTTAATTCGACTCCCTAGGAAGCCACAGACAACAGATGCAGCATTAATAATGTTATGCTGGGAACAATGGCATAATGCCAGAGAACTTCAATGGTAAAAATATGAAATTCCCTTTCTGGAGACTTCGTATGCATTACCAAACAGCTCTATGGATCTTTCAGCAAGAGTAAGATGTTTTGACACCTTATCTCAACATCTAAAATTAAAACTACATTTTCAATTTGCATTAAAAACTTAGTGTTTCATCTAGGTTAAACTCAGATAAGAAGGCAGTAGGAAGGCAATTAGCTACAGGAACACTTATTTCACGGTTGATTCCTCCCTCCTCGAACTCGAAAAAAAGTTGAATAATTTGTATATATCTTCCAGGAAAATGATAACCGTTTTGAAGGTATAGATACACTTTAATGAAATTGTGAACAGAAAAAGGAACTTAGAAGTTCCACTAAGATGGGGGCAAGCCTTACAGTTCAGCAGATAATGTATAAAGATCACCCTTGAGACAATTTCAGAGTGTACTTTCTAAATCTACTGCTGATTTATAAGTCTATTCACATGTCTTTTTTATGAAGATTAGAAGTCAAGAATGAGAAAGTTAGTAGGCTTCTTATTGTATCTAAGGCAGTTGTGTGTGTGAGCACAACGGGATTTATGCATACTATAACATACTTCTTTGTATACAGTCCTCATAAGATCAATGGAAGGGGAACCTGAAGCTTACGCATGAGAGTCCAGGTGCAGAACTCAGCTTATATCCTTCTCCCTTTATGGCCTTGTTGTCAGATCTTGGCCAGTTTGTTTTCAACTTGCTTTGATTTTACATTCTCTCCTTCACTGGCCACACCAGACGTGGTATCCCTTACCTTTATCCCTTTATGCTATGATTATTGGCATTATCTCCCCTAGGAACCCTAGCTCCACGTGGCCTAAATCCTCTAGCTAAATAAGGGTGGGGGAGGGAGGGCAAACATAGTGGGACCCTCCAGGCAAAGAGGAAAAACAGACTGAGTCTCAGAGGAAACACCAATTGAAGAGAAAGAAAGATATGGACAGAGGTTTCTATCCCACCAGGTTCCACATTTGTTGACAGAGGTTTCTGTCCCACTTGGTCCCTCAGCACTTTAGTACCAAATAAACACACAGAGGTCTACATTAATCATAAACTGGTTGGCGTAGTAGCTCAGGCTTCTTATTATCTCTTTCTTACACCTTATATTAACCCATCATTCTTGTCTGTGTTAGCCACATGGATTGGTACCTTTTTTTTAATTTATTTATTATGTATACATCTAGCCAGAAGAGGGCACCAGACCTCATTACAGATGGTTGTGAGCCACCATGTGGTTGCTGGGAATTGAACTCAGGACCTTTGGAAGAGCAAGCAATGCTCTTAACCACTGAGCCATCTCTCCAGCCCTGGATTGGTACCTTTATCGGCAAGGCAGTCACATCTTGCATCCTCTGCGTTTGGGTGACAACTGCAGACTGAAACTTTCTTCTTCCCATAATTCTCGTTGCCATGCCTCTACTTCCTGCCTGACTACTGGCCAATCAGCATTTTATTAAAAATAATACAAGTGACAGGGTACAGACCATTGTGCTGCAGCAGAAAGGTATGAAAGGGTGCCATTCTGAATTATACAAAAGTTTGTTTCCAAAGCAACACGCCTACTTAAACATACTTTTGAGGGGAAAAAAAAAAACAATGTTAGTCATCAAGAAAAATGAAAGTGATCTGTATGTTTAGTGCACTTGGGCTCTATTACAGAATATCAGTCACATGCGAGTCACAGTTACTCTTAAACTGCCTTTGTTTGCTTGTCTCTTTTCAATTCCAAGGCAGATTTGCTATTCTACTATTATTGGAGCCTGGATATTTTTCAGAAATAGGAAAAATCTAATAATTTCCTACAAGTAGTACATTATCCTGAAAGGTAGCGAAACAATTTTCATCGCAGCCAAACCACCCTGGGTGTTCATTAAAGTCATCAGGCAGCATGGTGCGTCCTGATGTTAATAGGACGCTGTGTCAGCAGCTCTGCAAAGCAAGTGTTGGTAGTGATTGCAAACTGTGCATGATAAAACACATGGGATGTCTGGACACTTTACCGCTGTTGCAGGAAAAGGTTCATAGAAGAGAGCTCCTGAAATGCAGTCCAGGGTCTACAGAGGGAAGAAACTTCTCTTCTTTGGACTAGGAACTTAATCCTAGGATATTGAGTGTTCAAAATTCGAGAGATGGAAACTCTCCCAAAAGTAAATGCTGAGGATCAGCAAGATGGCACAGTGGGCATCAAGTCTGATGATCCATGTCCAACTCAAACAGCCACACGATGAAAGATGATTAGTACAAGTTGTCTTCTGATTCCCATGTGCGCACCCAGACAAACACACACACACACTCACACATATGTACACACGCACACACACACACACACCACACACATACTCAATAAATAAAAGGTTAAAAACCTTAGGAACTAGATGGATGATGACTAAGCTGTTAAGAGCAGGGGGTGCTCTTCTAGAAGACCTGGGTTCAATTCCCAGCATCCACATGGTGGTTTGGCAGCTCACAACCATCTGCAACTCCAATCCTAGAAAATCTGAAGCCCTTTTCTGACGTGTGAGAGTGAAGAATAAGCAAACTGTACACTCATACACATAAAATTCAATAAATCTGAAAAATATTAATAAAAATTTCAAGTAATTATTGGATAATACTTTGCATATGTGTCACTGTTGCAAATACTGCATATACAGAGACATTCCTTTAGTTAGCATGGTGTCATCCCCCAATAAACCCATTCTAAGTTAATCTTATGAGCTAAAACTGCATCTAGTCCATCTAAGCAACCCAAGGTCACAGTTTAGAAGCACCAGAGTGTTGTGCAGTGGTTGTCCCCACCCTTCACTGTGGTTGACTTGAGTTGTGACTGCCGCTGCTGCCCAGATCACAGAGAGTATCTCACTACGTACAGCTGAGCCTGGGGTAAGACAGAAACTCAGAGTGCAGTTGCTTCTGAACATGTATCATATTTGAATCATCATAAAATCTGGGTCTTCATTCAAACTATCATGTGTTGATGACCATCTGTATTCATCTGCTCCTCAAACCTGAACTGCCCCAAAGATGGTTAAGATTATGGATCCAAATTTGTATAGAAACAACCTAATGTTCAAAAATAATAATCTGTCTCAAATCACACAGCTAGTGAAGGAATAAACCAAAATTTAAACCATATATTTGGCTACTATAAATAATCTATAGCCTCTTGCCAACAAACATCGTGGCTTTTTTAAGTGCATCAAAAATGATAAATCAATATCGCCTCACAATGACATTTTGTTTAATGCTATGCCTACTTACATATGTAATGGTTTAGTCTTTCTAACAAATTTGCCAGTTAATTATGACAAATTGTGATCTGGATTAGCTAGCTCTATGTGATGAACATGTTCACACAGTGCTTAACGCTCTGTACACTTTTTTGGTTTCTGAAAGCTGAGGCCAATGTCTTGGCATTCTGAGCACCTAGCAGCTAGATCCTAGCCTAATATAAACACTCAGTAGAAGTGCTAAGTGAAGCTAGAAGGTAAATAAGTCAACACTGAATGAAGGAAATGTCTGGTGGATGAGAGCAAGAGAATGCTGAGAAGGGAGGATGGGGCGTGCTGCTAGCTGGCCGTGTATTTGCTCCAGGGCATCCTAATCTGCAAAGCTGCAGGCCCAGGGTCCCTCTCCCTTGCTTGAACTGAGTTCAGTCAGCAGGGCAAGGGGCAGGAAGAGGGAAGAAGTCAGAAATCAGAGAAGGGCTCAGCAGGGAAGCTGCAGCTGCAAGTCCCACACCCCAATCCTCAGGGGAGCTCAGGCAAGAGGGAGGCATCCAGGAAGGGTCTAGAGGAGGAGGCAGGCAGTTAGGGGGTCTCCACCTACTTCTCAAAGAACCCAGAAGTCAAGCAGAAAGAAGAAAGGATTTAGCCTTCACTTCGACGGGTCTTCTCTCTTCCTTTGAACATGCCTTTAGAAAAGAAAAGGCAAGGTTGAAAGGGAGCACAAAAGAAAGTCAGAGGCATGCCTAGGGAGTTACAGCATGCTGGCAGAGGTGGTGCGGATCAGGCAGGGTATGGGCAAGGCCTACTCCTAAGGGGCTTCTGGAAGCTGGCCGGCTGACACTGCTAATTGTCCCCAGGATGGCACTGAGAGGAAATTTAATGTTCCTTCTTCTTCCTGCGAGCCGGATTCATCCTTGCACTTTCTCTCTGGAAGACTGCCATTTGTCCCATCACCACCACGTTGGCACCCTTGCTGTCCAGCATTTCCCCGGCACTTTAATGCTGCTTCACCAGCTAGTGCTCTGCGCACGTGCTCAACAGACATTTATTACACGCTCAGCGTTGGGATATGGTGAAGAAAACATAGATTCAAGTTTCTGTAGGAATGGAGCTTCCATTCTATTATAGCATATGACATATCAAATTATAATTGCAATACTGCTTATTGCATATTTTATAAAACTCTTATTGGACTATGAACTTTGTAATAAATAGCCATCATGTTGCTTGCATCCTTGAATTCCCATCTTGCTTAAGCAGTGCATTTTGCACAGTGAATACTATTTTTAAAACACGCACACATACACACACCCGAGGGGGGTTGGAGAGAGAGAGGAGAAATAGTAGAAAATCTATAGTTCCATAGAGGACTAGAATATACTGCTTTTAAAGGACTTTCAGAAAATTATGTCACCTTTGCATTTGGCCTCATATATAAAGAATATATTCCAAGCATGAGGATGTGGGAACATATATAGATAGGGCAGAGGAGAGAATTCGGTGTCTGTTCCTAATGTAGTAAACACGACTTAGTAAAAATGTTAAAGCAATATTATGAATCTTCATTTCACATAGTGATGTTTATCAAAGAAGTCTAGGGAGGAAGAACGTAGAGAGCCTTCTGAAATCAGTAACTGGAATAGTCCAAAAATGTTCTTGGGGAAACTAAAGAATTGCCACAAAGCGATCCTTAGGCATCTGCTCATTTTGGACTAATATCAGTTTGTAATAGCATCAATTGATGACGTAATTCCTCGTGTGGCTTTAACTTCACAAACACTCAAGTACCTGGATGAAAATCAGGTTGTTGGCATTAATCACTTTGTAACCAAGCAGTTCTGAGTGCTAGTGCTCACTACAGACAGGGTAGCGACAACATACTATCATTTAAATTCGGAAACAACGGCAAAATCATTTCAATTATAGATCAGCAACTTCCTCGGGTGAGATGAAATCATTTCTGTGAACCAGCCTACCGTTCCTTTCTCTTTTCCTTTTTATTTAGCAAATATTTATTTTTTATAAGCCTCAGAAAATCGCATCTGAAAGCCGGCAAGGTATAAATAATAAATATTCTTTATAATTTGATTCCATCCCCTCCATAACCAATTGACATTTCTTAAGTAGAATGATCTATGGTGAGCATCATGCCGGAGTCCTATCCGAGAAATCTAAAACCGGCTAGGCTCAGCCATCAGTCCAGCCTGAATTTCGAGCCATTTCTAACCCCCTGTTTCATGTCTTTCTAGGTTGGTCATGATCTTAGAAGTGAAAATCCCTGAGCTAACAAGGGTGGTGCACATGGAGACAAGATGGGGGAACAGAATGCAGCTCTCCAGACACCATTTCAGAAAGTCCTCATTAGCCGGGTAAAGCAAACACGACAAATGTCCAGGGCTTCGTCTGATACCATTGCAGTCCAAAAGACCACGTCACAAGTCATTCCTCAAAAGTGTTTCTGTTGTTGTTCTGTTTTGTTTCATTTTTTTTAAGCCGGAGTCAAGAGAAGGAGAGTCTCCAGAAACACTGGGAAGGGGCAGGACTTCTGAAACTACACTCCCCAGGCACTGGAAGACACCAGGTCCCCATCAGAGCTTCTGTGAAGAGTTGTCGTCACCGAAGGTAAGACAAGATGGCCACTGAAAGCATCACACTAGAGTACAGAAGTCTGGAGGATGCCCTGGCCTGGCCTCACTAACAGTCTTAGCCTTCTTCGTGGATTCTCTGCTCTAGGGAGGACTGCTCCCTGTTACCGCACCCACTGCCCACGTCCCCAGACAACAGACCTTATGCAGCCTACTAAAAGGGAATTCTAGATCGCTGATTGGAAATAAATTTTATTCATTTTTAAAGCTGACCTTTCTTTCCAATAATGGAATGATGTCTCAAAATTGAAGAAAAACAGCAAATATACAAAGCTAAATCAACTCTCTTCCGAACTGTTGGTTAGGCGCCTCATAAAGTCATTCTTGAAAATCTGTACCTAACTGCCCACGCCCTCCACAGCACAGCCACTGACGGGGCTAGGTGGGCCCAGAAGATCCAGTGAGCATGCCACTTGGGCATGAGGATTTGATTTGATGTGCAAAGCAGGGTCCCCGCCACGCCTCCCACCACCCACATCTCCTTCCACAGTGCAAAGAAGGCAAGCTGTGTTGCTTGCTTAGCATTGCAATATCATAAAGGCTTATTGAAAATAAGTCTTGATTTCACATTTTCTGTCTCAGCAATGGCATATTTTCCTTGCCAAAGTGATATTTCAATATTCAAGTTCTGTGCTGATAAGAAAGAAATCAGCACGTGGTCTAAACTATTACTTCTCAACGTGCCCCTTTATTTGGAAATACAAATTTAAATTTTATTCAATGATGCGTTCTTACAAACCACAGATGTTGGAGAAGGACTATTTGGAGGGCTATGGGACCGTATGGACTCACATGTGTATTGTATGGCTCTAACGTCCATTGTTCTAATCAAAGTTTAAAAAGGGCAAATGATTCCAGAAGGACTAAGAATAATTTTAAGAGATAGTAGAGGATATAGAAAATTATAATCTCATGATACAAGTTAAGAGAAAGTAGAGTAAGGATGTTCAGACAGGTTCTCCAAACACGGAAATTAAGAGATACAAGAGTACTAGTCACTTAAGTCCCACCTCTAGATTATGAGCCTGCTGCTTATCATGGGGGTGGGTGGGGTGGGGACAAGTTATACCAAAAGAAACTAAGACTTTAGGTCGGAATTTTACTAGGTCATTCCATACCCTATTAAAAATATTTTATTAAACTAGTCTTGATATATGACAAATCTAGATATGTAAAGTATAAAACTGGCTGAATGTGAGAGCACGCACATGTGAATATAGTGCAGGTATATAAGGAATTGTGCCTATACATGTGCATGTATATAAGGGGATTGTGTGCACACATGTGTATGTGTATAACGGATTGTGTACATACATGTGCATGTGTATAAGGGGATTGTGTGCGTGCATGTGTATGTGTATAAGGGATTGTGTGCACACATGTGCATGTATATAAGGGACTGCGTGCACACATGTGCACGTGTATAAGGGATTTGTGCGCACATGTGCACGTGTACAAGGGACTGTGCGCACACATGTCCACGTGTATAAGGGATTGTGCACACACATGTGCATGTGTATAAGGGATTGTGCACACACGTGTGCATGTGGAAACCAGAGTGTTCATCTAGTACCTTTCACATTCACTCTCCACCTCATCCTTTATAACTTTCTTTTTATGTGTATAGGAATTCTGCCTGCATGTATATCTGTGCACCATGAACATGTCTAGTACCTGAGGAAGACTGAAGAGGGTACTAATCCCATGTAACTGGAGTTACAAATAGTCACCATGTGGGTGCTGGGAAGGGAACCCTGGCCTTCCGGAAAGTCAGTCAGTGCCCTTAAATGGCGTTCCATCTCTTGTGGAGACCCACAGAGACCAAAGGCACAATATTTTAGTTCAGCTAACTTTTTACCAATATATATCTTGAGATTCATCCTACCTGCAGGTTATACCCTGCTTATTGCTGACTAGTAGTATTTCTTTTCCGTTTGGAGGGGTGGAGTTGAGACAGGGTCTCTTGATGAGCAAGAGATGCTCATCATAGGGGCTACATGAGAGTCTGCTTATCTATACACCTACTGTTAATGGACACTTGAATTCAGGTTGGTTTGAGACATTACGAATCGGGTAGCTATGACTACAATATGCTTGCTTTTCCCTGTGTAGAAACCTAGTTGTGAAGTGGCTGACTCTAAAACAGGGGCATGTTTAGCTAAGGAACTCCCAAACTGTTTCTCATTCCTACAGGCAATGTTGCAGATTTTAAAAACTAATTCAAAACCCAACTGCTACAGCGAACCTGGGGTGTTCCTGAGCACATGCCCGGTTGTCTTACATGTCTACAGCCTTGGTAGCGCAGACAGGGGCTCACTTCCCCCTCTGAATGCCATCACATACTTAGGGCCTAGCAAACAGCAACCTGAGGCTATCAACTGCTATGAACTCCACTGTTTTTACTGGACATACAGGCAATTTTCTTCTTATACAAACAAAATGGTTAAACGTGAAAAACAAAAACAATATTGCATCCCATCGTTATTCACCATGTAAATATCAAACTAGAAGAATTCTTTAGGATGGTATTAAGATGTTTGATTTTAAACACAGCTGTATGAGTTGCTGACTTGAGGTTCATAAAACGCCATTAAATACAATCTGGGTTAAGATTAAAACGGGATTCCAGCCATTTCTGCAACAGCCATCAACACGCTGCTCAGTCTGTGCCTGTGGGTATGGAAAACGGCACTTTTCAGCAGTGTTGCCAGTCAAGCTCTTTTTTTTATGCAAAATTAAATGTTTATCCATCTCATTGTGATGCAAGTTTGCTTTCAACTTTAATAAATGCTAAAATTACATGTATTCTGAAGAACTGTTTTAAATTAAGTATCTTTATGACTTACTATCAGTGAATGTCTCACATGTATGCATCTCTAACCTGGCGGCACTGGCAAGTGGAAAATTTTAAGAAACCATGATCTAGAAAGGGAAAAGCCACGAAGTTGCTGCAGATGACAAACGAGTCTGAATCAAGATGCGGTTGTCATCCAGCTGTCCACTCGGGCTTACAGATTGACAGGAACACACACAGGGCCACCTGAGGGTCCTGTTTTCTGCATTGCCACAGCAGCCAGTCCACTCTCAAGACCAGGAAAGAATTGACTAGAAATGTCAGTAAACAGGCAGATATGTGAATATCCTATGGCTAGCTGGCTTCATGAATTTAAAACTATCTCTTCGTTGTAACTAATTCAGTACTCACAGTATATTCAAAACATCTATCTAGTGTGCTTGAGGGGCCAGGAGTCTGTGTAGGTGATGACGCACATATGAGGTCAGGAGAGAGCTTGCAGGAATCAGTTCTTTCCTCCCACCATGTGGGTCCTTAGGATTGAACTTGGGTCATGAGGCTTGGTTGAAAGTATCAACCTGAGCCTGAGCCATCTGAAAGTCCAAGTCTTTCTTTTATTTTTTATTCCATTCTTTCTTTTTTTCTTTATTCTTTTTTAAAACATTCTTTGCACCAAACTGACTTTATTATTTAAATTCCTTTTTCTCCTTTAAGTTGAAACATTCTCTAAGTGCTGATTGGCATGGAACGAATTCCCTGGGTATTGAACACTGTCAGATGTTGATTTCCCTAGAAGATCATTCACTAATATTTTCCCCTTCTGCCCATGAAAATTAGGAAAGTTGCAAAAACAGAAAAACTCCTTTGGTACAATTGTTACCAAGGTCTCGAGCTACACTTTTTTTTAAAAGAAGTCAAACTGAACAAAACTTAGTCTTTCACACCCAAACCACTGCACAATTTCACCTTAACTCAACCACTTGAAGCAAATGATTTAAGTTCCTATCCCAAGTAGTTAGAAGCTAATGATTGCTTTTGGCTTCCTATCAAAGCTGGCAGTTCTGCCTAAGATGATGTCTTGAAAAGGTTCACCACTTAATCCTTACTGCATACTTCCCCTTTTTCTCCTCTTCTTACCAGGAGAGTGATGCTGACAGGATCAGACTGTTTGCCCTCCCTTGCCATTGTGGCTCACTAACAGACAGGGAAAGCCTGCAGTTTAGAGGAGAGGCCTGGGCTTCTCACAGGCTCTCCTGGTGCCAATTACAGGAGACTTTCATTTACATATAAATAGCTGAGAATTCCAACACAAATGGGCTCGAAGACAGGGAATCAAGTCCTTCAGAAAAACACGGATTAGGTGCATTTCAATTTGATTTTAAGGTGTTTGCAACAAGCATTTATGCAAGTAAATAAAAGAAAAGGAGTCAATTTTTATTATGGAAAGCAACATCTTTTTAAATTACTGAAATTATCCCCACACTGCTCTTAAAGATTCAGTCACGGTTTCTTTTTGCATACTGCTAGAGTTTTGTCAGAAAAAGAATAAGCTTTGCATAGAGTTGTGGTATGATATTTGGCATATATAAACACACATATATATGTATATATGATATATATTACATGTGTGTAAGTGAGTGTGTGTGTGTGTGTGTGTGTGTGTGTGAGAGAGAGAGAGAGAGAGAGAGAGAGAGAGAGAGAGGGCTCTTGACCTAGCTAGGACTTTCTAAAGACACAAATAGAACAAGGAGTACTTTTGCAGCATCACTTGAAATCCGTCTTTCTTTGTCTCCCACTCAAGGTCATTTTGAGGTGAGTGTAACATTAGCAGTCTCTAACAGCCAAACTCACCACAGGCTAACCACCTTTTCCACAGTTTTATGGCTCCACCCTTCCCCACGTTTTATAATTTCATACACTCAGATTTATCAAGATGCAAGAGTTTCCAGCAGTATCTGTAGCAAAATCCAAAGTGAAAGATCTTTTCTTCTTGTGGCAAAATATATGCATGACATCAAATTACAATGAAGTTTTTTGTTTGTTTGTTTGTTTGTTTTGGACAGGAAAAGTATATACAACCTTGTGGAGTCCCATCAGCTGTCTGACTCTTGATTTACTCAGCTATAAAATGATGTTTGGGGCTCCTTTCTAAGGTTTCATACACATTTTCCTAGAGCAGCTTTATTAATATATAATTGACATACCATAAAATTCACCTGTTTAAAGTACATAATTCAATAGTTTATGATAAAATCCATTTTTAAAAAAGCTTTTATTGGTTCTTTGTGGATTCCACGCCATGCATCAGATCCCATTCAGCTCCTGTCCCTTTATATCTGCCCCCTGCCCTTGCAACCCCTCAGGCCCGCAAAACTGTTCTGTGGCTCTTCAGGAGCCATTTCAACTTCCAATGGTGTTCCCCAAGTTGATGTGACAGACAACACAAACACGTCTATACAGGCAAACAACACTGGTGGACACGCCAGGGACTGTGACTTCTGCTTCACTTGAAGGTAGTAACTGACAGACAGAGCCAAGAGGGCTGATCACTGTCGGTGCATGGAAATAATGCTGGTGCCATTTCTCAGTTTAAAAACAAAACAAAAACACAGATAAAAATTTTAAAAACTGGAATTTGGGTGGGGGAAGGGGAAGAAAAAGCAGGAGAAAAAGGGGTGAGGAGAGAGGGAGAGGAGAAATGAATAGCGGATTTCTGTGAGTCAAGCTTCCGGGGCTAGCACAGTGAAGTCTGCAGCCTGGGGGAGATTCTGGATCAGTCCTCTTTGGAAAGCCATCTGACCCAGACAACCCAGGAGGACCAGCTAAGGTGACAATTAGGCCCAGGGTGATCTCCAATTACTAGAGTCTATGGTGAACCAGGAAGTCTGACAACATACAAGCCGGGATGGTCTCAGGACAAAAGTATCCTAAGTTTGTGCTTCATGGTGCAGAACAGGCTTCAAGTAGGAAATGATCTTAATACACAAAGCAAAGACATATTATTTTCTTTTTTTTTAAATTTATTTATTTATTATGTATACAATGTTCTGCCTGCATGTATGCCTGCAGGCCAGAAGAGGGCATCAGATCTCATTAGAGATGGTTGTGAGCCACGATGTAATTGCTGGGAATTGAACTCAGGATCTCTGGAAGAACAGTCAGTGCTCTCAACCTCTGAGCCATCTCTCCAGCCCTCTTTATTTCTTTTTTATTGGCTTTTCGAGACAAGGTTTCTCATGTAACAGCCTGGTGCGGGAGAATTGTCTGTGTTCTGTCAATCATGTTATAAATAAACGCTGATTGGCCAGGCAGGAAGTATAAGCAGGAAAACCAGACAGGAAATAGAAATGATGTAATGAGAATAGGAGAATTCTGGGAAGGAGGAAGTTGATTCCTCCCACTCCTGCCTGGACCACCAAAGCAGCAGGATGTGATCTGCCTCACTGAAAAAGGTACTGAGCCACATGGCTAACATAGATCAGAAAAATGGGTTAATCAAGATGTGAGAGTTAGCCAGTGAGAGGCTAGAGCTAATGGGCCAATCAGTTTATAATTTATGGAGACCTATATGTGATTTTCTTTGGGGCTAAACAGTCGTGGGGTACCAGGTGGGACAGAAACCTCAACAACAAGCAGGCTCCCGTTCATGTTACAACAGCCCCAACGATTCTAGAACTCACTCTGTAGACCAGGATGGTCTCGAACTCACAGAGATCTGCCTGCCTCTGTCTCCTGAGTGCTGGGATTAAAGGTGTACGCCACTACCTCTCAGCAAGGCATACTGTTTTCAACAAACAAGCTTGATAAGTCAGAAAACTGATTGGGGGAAATGATGTCCCAAAAACAAAAGACAAAAATGAAAGGAAACATTTGGTAGCAAGGTCATTCGATAGTTCATAGAATACATTTTATTTAGTAGAAAGTTTAAGACATTTGAAAACAAGTGGATGACAGTTTCCTGGGAAAGAAAAGAATCACAGCACAGCTAATTTTTATTAATGTTTGAAAAGGAGCCACCAGTTCAGCCATGGATATCTAAATCTTGAGTCTTAGTGAGAGCTTTGTGAGCCAAGCACACATCGTTCTGTTTTAAGTAGATTAAGAACATTTACGGCAAACACAGTGTCACTGATAAGCTTCAAAAATTTACTTAAATCCTGTGCCTCTTTCTTTGAACTCTACCACATTGTTCCCTCTGTCTCTCATTGGTCTATAAGCTAAAAAAATTAAATAAAAAAATCAGATTTTACAGTCAGCAAAGTAAGACTCCACACTGGCCATTACATTTTAGTGTGCTCAATAACTTCCTCTCTAAGCAGAGAGAACAGCACAGCGGAGGATGAGTTCAGTTTTTGTGCACGTGTGTGGTGTGTGTGTGTGTGTGTGTGTGTGATGACGCATATGTGCCCAGTGTGTGCAGATGTGGAAGACAAACCAGGGCACTGCGATCTCCCTCTTTCTTCTCTGCCCTGCAGTCTTGGCCAGGCTCCTATGGAGCCAGAAGAAGCTTGCTGTTTTGGCTAAACTGGCTTGTGGGATTTGCCTGTCTCTGGCCCATAGTGCTAGATGACAGACACATAGAGCACACAGCCATGATTGCTGGAGATCTGGATTCAGGTCTTCATGGCCACAAAGACAGGGAGCCATCTCTCCAGTTCCTGGTGAGATTTTTACGCTGTTTAAAAACAATCATTGGCAGCTATGTAGTGATAAAGTTGTCTGTGAGACCACTTATTAAATAAAAGAGCAAAAAACGATGCTGAGGAGAAACGACAGCACCTGCACTGTATTTCAGAATGGACTTTGTTATCTGAGACGCAGACTCCATAGTGAGCACTAGATGCTGCCAAAATACTAAGCTTCTGTTTGGTAAGCCATGATTTGTTTTGTTAAGGAAGCTTACATATTAAAGAGGAATAAATGGCATGTATCCACATTTTAAATGACTGACTTCAGGATAGGGAAAAAAACGAGGATGGCTGTAAAAACAGAGCCGTAAAAGACAGTTTTTCTTTAAATGTCACTGGAAACTATACTGCCATCTTACAGAAGCCTGCACTGGGCCTAGTTAATTCTGATACAGTACATTGATTAAAATGATATAATCCCTACATTGAATACCAACCAGCCACTGGGGAAAGAGCACTATTTCAAAGATACAGGGAAATATATTCAGGCCCAAGTATTTTAAAGTATACCAATATGCTTTTCCTAAATTGCTGAAGTTGCCCAGCTATTATGATCAAAGAGCCATGCATTTTAAGCTTTGTCAAGAGACGTAAATCCATGATGCTGATTTAGGCCAGTAGTGTTACCTAGGAAGGTAGCAACTTCATAATCTTCTGGAGATTACAGGGCCAGGAAGGTCAAGCAGAGAGTCTCAGCAGGGAAGGATCTGGTGTCTACCCCCTGCTTGCTGGGGGACAAGGGAGATGAGAAGAGGCTGCCTACAAACCCACACTGTTCTCCAGAGCAGGAGCCAGTCTCTCCATGGAAAAAGGAAAAGGTCAAGAGACATGCTCACATCAAGCTAATCGTCAGCCACAGACAGAACACAGGCACCTCTCCCTGGACCAGGTGGCTTTGCCAGGCAGGAATGAATTCCTTACTGAAATGTGTTTTATCTCAAGAAGCACAGATATATTTGAAGTTATCTAGACTTAGCAAATAACCAAGAGCAGCCTGAATGGCTCTATCAATGCCTAGTCGCATACAAATGACCAGGAAACAAAAACCATGTGTAAATTTTAGTTACAACACTGGAAGAAGATAAAATGTCAGGTACACTTAGAAAATACGGATTTGGGATATTTGGACTTGCTGCCCATCACTTTCCCCTCCAGTGATAATTATAATTTTAGCCATACAAATCAGTGTCACAGTTCTGAAGCTACTGAAGGAGAGAACATGATATTCTTTTTTTTTTTTTCTTTCTTTCTTTCTTTCTTTCTTTCTTTATTTATTAAATATTTCAGTCTCTTCCCCACCTCCGCCTCCCCTTTCCCTCCCCCTCCCCCAATACGTTCCCCCTCCCTCTTCAGCTCAAAGAGCAATCAGGGCTCTCCGTCCCGTGGGAAGTCCGAGGAAAACCCTCCTCCATCCAGGTCTCGTAAGGTGAGCATCCAAACTGCCTAGGCTCCCACAAAGCCACTACATGCAGTAGGATCAAAGACCCATTGCCACT
>NW_026067983.1:5563632-5580505 GCF_014885135.2 Alexandromys fortis | reverse complement strand
AGGAAGGAAGGAAGGAAGGAAGGAAGGAAGGAAGGAAGGAAGGAAGGAAGGAAGGAAGGAAGGAAGGAAGAAATGACACTGTTAATCGAACAGAAGAACTTTAAAAGTTACTGAGAGCCTAAGTGGTCCTGGCAGCTTTCAGGCTTTCAGGTTGTTACACGGACAGGACCCTGGACACCAAAGAGAGGGAGCAAAAAGGCAGTCGCACCAAGGATACTGCAACACAGTCCTTTCATCAAGCCCTCTCTCCTAGCACCAAGTTGGACTCTTATCTCACTAATTCCTCAGAAGGAAGCCTGGATCCTACCTCAGGGGAGACAACCTCAAGAGGCAATGCCTCGGAAGAGGAAAAGCAGGGTTCAGGACTGGATTTGCTGCATCTAATCACCAAGAGCATAAGCGTCTCTCCTCATGCTCCCTCAACCTTCTAAAATGAAAAAACTTGGAAGGGACACAAAATGTGTCCAAAATTGAGCTACTATTGTTTTTTCTTTTGTTATACTTTTTCTATTTTTCCCATAACACTTAACTATGTTAAAGATATTTTTAAAGTTTTCTTTCTTTCATGAGAATGTGGTACAGTGAAAGGATTTCTCTGAAGAAATTACAGGCAATACCGATTCGGAATCTACTGAAGCAGCTTTGCAGTTCCTAAGGAAATCTCATTGAGTTGCTGCTGCTGCTGCTCCGCCCAGAATCTCGGGGAGTGGGGCTGGCCTGCTGAGATACCGAAGGCTGATGGGAATGCATTGCCTTCCCAACACACTTCTCTCTCTCTCTCTCTCTCTCTCTCTCTCTCTCTCTCTCTCTCTCTCTCTCTCTCTCTCTCTCTCTCTCTCTCTCTCTCTCTCTCTCACACACACACACACACACACACACACACACACACACACGCACACTATACCATCAGGTGCATGGGTGGCGTAGCGGGAGACAGGTTTAGCTCTGCTGGAGAGGTTAGAAGTAACCAGGTGATCATTATTAACTTAACCATGAGAAACCCTGTTGGTACTATGCTCCTGTAAAAAGACAACCTCTGTGGACTTTCTCAAACTAAATACAAATAAAACAAAACATAACGCCACTCAACCATAAGCCAAACACAGGAAAAAATTCAACACAGGGTAATTCTACGAAGTCCACCTACACAAGCAGACACATCTTACTGATGCTGCTTCCCTGGAGAGCAGCAGAAGAAAACAACACAAAACTGGAAAAAATAAACAAAAAATGGAAGAAAGGCAGGAAGAAAGGAAGGGATGGGAGAGAAGGATACATAAAGCTTCAACATATCTGTAAGATCTATGTGAAAATAAAAAGTTCTGATGAAAGAAAATGAAGATCTGCATGAGCGGGAATAGACACCTTGCTCGTAGATAGTGGACTTAAGACCGCCAAGCAGTACGTTGGTTTTTTTTTTTTCAAATTTTTTCTGTTGACTAAATGTAGTCTTTGTTACAGAAACCTGCTCTATACATATTAACAGAATGACACTAACGTTCATGTGGGAAGGAAAGGAGATCGGAAATAGGCAACATAGTGTTGAAGGAGAATAGAGTCTACAAAGTAGCACTACCTCAATCCAATCCTTGAAGCTACAGACCTCTGGTACAAACAGAACAGAATGAGGAATTCAGAATTATACATAGATAATGAATCACTAATCAACAGCAAGACAGTAAAGGCAACTCAATGAAGTAAAAGCAGTCTTTTCAACAAAGGACACGCGAGTTACTGGATATGCACTTAAAACAATTCTAGAAAAAAAGTTTACAGAATGTCTTAGCCAGTTTTATGTCAACCTGATATAAGCTAAAGTCATCTGAGAAAAGGAAAGCTCAACCGAGGAAATACCTCCATAGATGAGTCTATAAATGAGCCTGTACAATATTTTGTTAATTAGTGATCGATAGCATAGGGCCCATTGTGGGTAGCGCCATACCTGGGCTGGTGATTCTGGGGTCTATAAGAAAGCAGGAATAGCAAGGCATGAGGAGTAAGCCAGTAAACTGAATCCCTCTCTCGACTCCTGCCCCTTAGGTTCCTGCCCTGTTTGAGTTCCTGTTGGGGCATCCTTTGACGGTACACAGTTGCTTTGGTCATGGTGTTTCTTCCTTGCAGCCAACAGAAACCTTAACTAAGACGAAAGCTATCAAACTCCAAGAAGATAATACAGAAGAACAGCTCGGTGAGCATGGGTGAGAGGTTAAGGTTTTAGATAAGACACTCATAGCAAAACCAATTTCTAAAAAGCCCACGAAAAGGACTTGATTATATAATTTTAAAAATCATCTTAAGGACAAGAAAAAAAATCACAGTTTGGGATAAAATATTTATGAAATACCTATCTGAAAATTGTTAAAACGCAACAATAAGAAAAAATTGTGAAGAGATGAGTAAAAAAAATCTGAAGAAGCTCCACATCAAAGAAAGTGCACAGATGGCTAAAGGCACAGAAAATAATCAACATCATGTCATTATATAACTGTAAATTTAAGCAATGAACTCTCTCTCTCTCTCTCACACACACACACACACACACCTGTCACAGTGACTAATATCCAAATGTCGACATATCAACAGCAAAGGATGAAGACAGGAGAAATGAGAATCGCCCATCCTTGCAATGTGGTCCAGCCACTCTGAAGACAGCACCACAGTCAGTTACAAAACCAGGCATAATCCTGCCACCAGCCATGATCCTTGGTGTTTGCTCTATTTATGTCCATATAAAAACCGACACAGGAATATTTACAGCAGCTTTCTTCAGATGCCTGCCTTTCTAGAGGTAACAGATAAATTGTAGTACATCCTGAAGAACAATAATTCAGCAACAAATACAAACATAAAAGAATAATTAGAAATATTCTATTTACGTATGAAAATATATAGAGGAGCCATTAGTTCAAATTTCCAGGTGAAGTATGGCAGCCAGAAAAGGTCATACCACATGAATTTCATGATACGATATTGTGAAAAAAGGTAAAACTATAAGGAAAGGAAAAATATCTTAGTTATGAATGGTTAGAAAATGAGAAAGAAGGCATGATCCATATCATTTGATGCACTGATATCTGTTAAACTGTAAATTCCACTCGATTTCTCTTTAAATGTAATACTACTCTAAAAATAAGCCTATATATTTAAAAAATTCTTGCATCCATGATATAAGGACAATAAAATGTAAAATCTATTAAAGTTGTATGATACAAATAAGAATTGTTAAGAAAATATCTTAAGACATAGAAATCATGCCGGGTGATGATGGCATGATCTTTAATCCCAGTACTCAGGAGGCAGAGGTAGGTGGATCTCTGTGGGTTTGAGGTCAGCCTGGTTTACAAAGTGAGTTCTAGGACAGGCTCCAAAACTATCCAGAGAAACCTTGACTCAAAAAACCAAAAATGAAAAAAACAAAAGGAAGGCAAAGAAATCATTTCCAATGAGGCTATTTTGAAAGAACTTCAAAGAGTAAAAATTTGAGTGGGAACTTGGAATGTGGTATTTAGAAATGAAAAGAATCACTAAGTATAAGATAAAATCTGCTTGAAACCAAATTAAACTACTTTTTTTTTCTTTGTGTAGCTAGATTCTGAACCGCAGGGTCCCACAACTAAGGCAAACCACCACCCCTAGTTTTCTTTTAATATGACTTCAATATATGGGATGCTATTTTGATAGCATTTACCACAATTACTTTTAATAAGAAAGGTCAGTTTTGATGAAGTCCCTCATGTTATTGTTAAGCATAAGACTGAGCCGATGTACACATTCAGTTTAGGAGAAGTTATAGCTTTTCTCTATTATATAAAGTAATCATACAGTCTACATGAAGTACCTTGTCTATTTTAGATGTTCTAATTCATATGTCCTGTTTTATCCCATTAACTGTGGGTTTTCTATCAAGTATCATAAGACATGCTGATATCTGATCAGTCCAGTTTCCCAGGAACAGAAAGCAGTGGAGAATAAGGAGGATATTCACTTCCAACCATAGCCTAGAACAACAAGCTAATACTACAGTAGCAAAGCACATCCCAGAACCTAAAACCTCAACTTAACAGGGGATGAATAAATAATGGAAAAGGAAAACAAAGGCGACAGATTATTAATTAAAGTTCACTGACTAACACCAAGAAAAGCTCTTCATGTATGGAACCTATACTTCGTTTCAGGTGCTGTGCACTTAGAGTGATTTGTACAAGTATTTTTATTAGCAATGTCAATAAAAAGATATTAAAAATAGCCAGAGGACACCGATAGCGGATCGAAAGAAACCCCATTCCAAACAGCCAATTTCCCCAAGTTTTTCTTCTAACTACTGGAAATTCCTCATACTGCATCTTGTACAAGACTTTGACTGGGTACAGGTGCAATGTGGGTTCCCCAAAATACAGACAAGGGATCAGGAAGGTATGCTACCGATTACCTCAGGCATGTCCTTCTTACAAACTTACAGTAAGGAAACTAAAGTGAAAACGTAAATATGCATTTTTAAGACTAGCAAGAAACGGAGACAACACATAACTCTAAACAAAACCAGAGACAATATGAGCTAGTAGCTTATCATAGATGGCTTCACAGGTGAGGCTAGGTGGCCACAGTGAGACTTTGGATGGCAGAGTAAAACAGGAAACAGTGACGGCCCTTCTGATGTGAAAGTAGTCAAACACACAGGTGACCCTAAGGCCGAAGTTCTTGCCTCGCAGTATACATGGTGAGAGAACTACTGATTGCAGTAAGAATTTTCAGAATCATGGACACACATTATGACCGTGCACTTGAAAATCACTGACTTGCCCCTCCTCTCAGCAAAAAGGAAGCCGCAGAATTTTATATTTAATATATAAATATTGTATATACTATTTTAACATGCTACATATCACACCCACGAATAATGTACACACACACATACATACATACATATATAATACATTTTTATCAGAAAAGCCCGTAAGCCTTTGCAGCCATCAACGTAGCTGTTAGGCCCTGTCCTACATGGAAACGCTTGATTGGCAAGGAGCTGCTCATTCCAGCACGCGCTTCTGGCCTCCACTTCCCAACTGGGAGAGAATGAGAACAGTTCACGACTTAAGGTTATTGTGAAGGTCAGTGACTTGATAACCACAGAGTGCTTTGAAAACAACTGAGCACACAGAAGACGGGGAACTTTCATTCATTACTGTGATTGGGCTTCATATTAAATATTTATGTTATTATTCCCCCTTTTCTACCAATCTAAATTGAGAAATAGGGAATTTCAGAACGAGAGAAAGCTAGAACAAATACAAGAATCACAAATTTCTAGACCCGGAGGATTGCTCTTTATAAAGCTATTTCTTTAAGGTCAAGGTCGTCCTTTTCCCAGCGGCCTTCCTCTGCATGAAGTTGGCTGACAACCTGGGAATGGCCATGAACTGCATTCTGGTCCAACTCTGAAAGACAGCCCATGAGTCCAGATGAATTCTTTTCCTCTGGGGCTTCAGCATAGTTGCCCCTAGTCTAATGAGTTTGCATTTCATGACCGCAAACACTTTGTAAACTTTCTAATGTGCGAACTTAATAAATGCTTTTCTGATATTTAACGTATTTATAGATATGATACATTTGGAGTTTTGACACTAAACTTTGTCTCAGTCTTAAGGGGCTGCTTAAGAGATTTGCTTCTAAGCCTGGCAACCTAAATTCAGTCTCCAGATCCCACATGGTGGAGGGGAGAACTAACTCCCACACATTATTCTCTGACCTCCACATCCATGAGGCACATGCATGTTCACAAACACATATACACACATGTGTACACGTGCGCATGTTTATGCGTGCACATGCATACACACACAATAAAATGTTAAAACAATCTTTTAAACTGTATCTGAAGGCACTAAACTTAATAATAGGCACTAGGATCTACAAGGGCAGGCTCTTTACTCTCTCCTTTGCTCATACAGAAACGTCATGTTTCAGGTAAAAATTCAGTAAGTAAGTAGGAAAACATTAATAAAGCCATAAAGTTCCCAGGAGAAATCAGACGTTTTACTGATGCTAACATTTTTAAATACTACTACTCAAATAAAAGCTATTCAATTTCATCATGTCTTCTTGTAAAGAGATATTTTTACAGACCTGATGACTTTAATTTCCATAGCTTCAGATGAGCGAATAAGAGGTTTCATGTACTTAGAATTGGTATGACTTGTTTTTCCTAATGAACTCATTCTGATTCTAAACCTAACCATGACATCAGAAGATATCACCACAAGAGAGTTTTGCAATTAACAGGAATGATTTTTATTTGTGAATGTTTTCAAGTGATTTGTTTTGCAACAGCGTAAGTATGCACATGAACTAAATGTCAAGGATCAATAATGAGAAGCCAGCATAGCTGAACAGATATCTTGCTTTTAGCTAGCAACGCTGCTGTACTGGTTCATTCAGACTGAGAATAAAAATTTTACAAGGAAAACTTAATTAACATTTTGTCATCATTACCCTGTTCTGCTCTAAGCTGGCTTTCTCCATCAAGCTGTTAGGTGCTTTAATATTTAAATGCTTACCATGCCCTAAACCACCGTACACGGTAGGGAGCATTACTCCAAACATTCGAGTTTTCAAGTTTACAGAGGTCTAAAAGTTTTCAAGGCAGCTGTGAAGATATACTCTTTCTGAAGTGCGGGTTTCAAAAAATCTGTAATCCAGCTGTTGAGAGTGATTATAGAGCCAGAGGAGGAAGGGGAAATCGAACACAGTACAAGGGACTCATGGGACATAAGTGATGCCAAAAGTGGAATTTCCTAATTTCAGTAGAGGGACATGGATGGCCTTAAAGCCCATTTTTGCAACATTAGTTAAATACCATTTTCTGTGTCAGGTCAAACAATACCAAGCAAAGGCAGCTTTGTAGTACCTAAGTCCTACCTGCAGCTTATCTTGTAAAGAGGGGTATTCTAACATCTGGGTCTTTTATTATCTAGCAAGGTAACTGATTGAACAGTGAAATAACATTTACAATACAAACAAACCAGATGTCTTTGCTTCAGGGCCTGGAGTTATTATTCATGTATTTACTTTCTGGGTTTGCTCATCTATTGAGATTTACATAATAGAATATTGGCCTTTTCAAATATCAGACAAGAAGGCCAACTTTACTAAAACAATTTAAGGTAATTAATTAAATGGAACTTTAAATTATCTAATAAAGGGGCAATAAAAAGTTTGAAGCACCAGACTGGCCTTGAACACACAGAGATCTGCCTGCCTCTGCCTCACACACGCTGGGATTAAGGTGTGGGCTACCACGCCCAGCCAGGTAGACCTTTAACCAAAACCAAGGTTTTTACTTGTGACCTAACGCGAATTAGAAAGCAGAGAGCTCAGGGCTCTGGGGTTATACACAGAATGTTCTCCATCCATCTTATACCTTGAAAGGTTTCCTTCCCTTCTGGCTGTGATTTCTGCCTCACACTTTGCTTCCCTTTGCATCACGAAGATAGCCTTGACCTTGAATCTCTCCTTGGTTTTTCTTTTTATTATGTCTTCTATTTTTGACATTATAATATAATGATATCATTTCTCCCTTCCTTTTTCTTCCCCCAAACCCTTCCATATGCTCCTGGCTCTCTTTCAAATTCAAAGCCTCTTTTTCTTCATTAAGTATTCTTACAGACATATATGTATTTACACATATCTATTATCCCTAAATACAACCTGCTCGGTCTGTATACAGTCACACATATGCATCTTTCCAGGGCTGACCATTGGTGCTGGATAGCCAGTTGTGGGGACTCTTCCCTGGGGAAGACTGTTGCTCATGTTCCCAGCATTCTTTAGCTGCTTGCAGTTCTCTGGATTAGGACTGAAGCCCTGGGATCTTTGGCCCACCCACTCCAGCATGTCTACTGTCATTCTTGTTCAGCATAAGTCTACACAGTCATGTTGGAGAAAACACAACCTCACAGCTATCTTCCCGATCCTCTGACTCTTACAGTCTTTCTGCCTGATTATTCCACAATGTTCCTGGAGCCATAGGCGCAAGAATCATTTTACAGATTCATTCTAACATTCCTACAGGAGGTCACCACATTTGTTCCGGCCATCAAATCAGAACATAAATTCCATCTCAGTTGTGAAAAATATGCAATCTTTAATTGTACAATTTAAATTTCAGAATTTACTTAGGACTCAATTTAGTAACAATTTGGGCTAGAATAATAATTAGTTAAAAAAGAAAAATAGGAAACATTTTTCTAACTATATCATAATCAAATCTATTAATCCTTACAATTAATATAAATATTACTCCTATAAAAGCTTAAAAAAACTATGTTCTGATACAGTTTGATGGTGCTTTAATAGATGTATACCTTTGTAAATAAAATGCTGATAGCCTAATTCAAAAAGTTCACATTACTTAGGCCAGCAAGCACTCCTGTTTGTACAACTCTGTCAGAAAACATTCTCGAATGAAGATGTGGGAGATTTCCGAGAGCTTATGAGAAAACTCGAAGTAAACGAGAGTCTGCTCTCTCTGTTCCTTCTCGACGTGGGTGTTCTGGGAAGTGCCCCTCCCAGGCGTGTGAAGTGGGCGTGGCTTTGCTACAGATTACACATCATCTTTTGTTCCTCAAAAATATTTCCAAGCATGGTTGCTCTTATGACTGTATACAGCCTAAACTCATGTGAACTTTGCTCAAGACCTTGCTCAGTCCTCAGAATATCAACTGTCTGATGCTCTGAATAAAGCTGGCTACTGCATGAGACTTCAGTATGTCTCAGTTGTAGGCTCAGACTGCCAACTAGAGCGGTAACATACCTCTTTACATATTAGGCCATATAACAAAAAGTTAACATTGCAAACATTAAAATATACCAGAATAAACTATTCATTTTTGGTTTTGCTTTTGGTTTTTCAAGACAGGGTTTCTCTGTGTAACCCTGGCTGTCCTGGAATTAGCTCTGTAAACAGGCTGGCCTAAAACTCAGAGATCCCTCTGGCTCTGCCTCCAAAGTGCTGGGATTAAAGGTGTGCACCTCAACCTTACAGAATTTATGAAGTACTTTGAACACCTTATTCTTTACTTAACCATGTGCAGATTTTAACTATGGACTATTTTCCCATCTCTGTACATGTACAGTTCATCCCCATTGCATATTACATCCCCATTTCCAATTCTACATATATAGACCTTAATAAAAGGGTACAGTTATCAAAACAGATGGTTATTTCCTATTAATGAGAAAATAAGTCATGGTTCAATATTTATTTGAAAAGAATCTGGTACTTCTATTAAATGATTGTATTTCTTTTTTTAAAAAATATTTATTTATTTACTTAGTATACAATATCCTTTCTGCCTGTATGCCTGAAGGCCAGAAGAGGGCACTAGACCTCATTACAGATGGTTGTGAGCCACCATGTGGTTGCTGGGAATTGAACTCAGGACCTTTGGAAGAGCAGGCAATGCTCTTAACCGCTGAGCCATCTCACCAGCCCCAAACGATTGTATTTCTTAAATAGCTATGAGTTAACAAAAACATGATTTAAAGATGGAGAAGTGTAAAAATATATAGAATAGCAAAAAAAGAAATGAAAACCCATGAAAATAAAAATTTAATCCATACAATTAGAGATTTTATTCTTAATGAAATAATCAGCTTGAATTATTTTTTCTCTGGGATTAATAAAATGCATTTTATCAAACAATTACTGCCTAGGGAATAGTCAACAAAATTTACCGAACATTTGACTATCACCCTGAAATACTTTTTACATTAAAATTATATAATTAAGGCATCTTTGTGGGCTCTTACTTTTTAGGATGTATTCTTCAAAAAAAACCGTGTTGGAAAGATGCACAAGCACAGAGTATATCAGGCTTTAATTAGCAAAAAGTAATGTTGATGTCATTAATTCCCTTGGTCCTGCTCTGAAGGAAAATATTCAAGTCCATGTCTTCAGAGGCTTCCAGCTACGAATGTACACTGTTTTTATGTAAGCGTAGCTGTTGGGAATTCTGATTCGCAGCTGGCATTTGGTATGATAAGCCTGGAAGACAATCCTGCTCAGGGATTAGAGTCTAATTCTTATGTCCACGTACCTCCCAAGGAAATTTAAATTATTGTTTTCCTGGGGCTCATAAGTTTTTTGACTTCCCTTTATTGAAAAATATCTCTGAGTGCCTGCAAGGTAAAACATACTAAACTAAAATTAGCTGAGCTGTGGCCAAATAACAAGCTTAAAGGGGAGAAGCAGCACTGAAATCCACTGGATTTGTTCATAGAGTATATAAGAAGTATGTGTAAAGAAGAAGACTAAGCGTGTACTCGTGCCTCCTTAAAAGGGATTCTAGGAGATCCCATTCTCTCCTCTCCAGTTAGAGCATTAGGTAGTGATGGTCCCATCAATGCCAACCTTTCTCTAATCCATGTTCTTGACACACTGCAGTGACAAGCACGCGGCCAGCTTCACCCGACAACGCAGAGCTCTTGCTGACACTCTGTCTCTCCCTAGCTTCCCAGTGCTCATCATTATAGGATCATCACTTCCAGTCTGGACTGTGATCCTCTAAACAGACATTTAAGTGCTACAAAAGCCCAGAGCCCAACCCTGAGAGTCTCCTTTCCCCATTTTGTTTGTACCCGTGTTGTCAGGCTCACACAAATACCTATATGTGCATCAGCTTTGATCCATTTACAGCACAGGATTTGCCTGTATACTGCAGGCTACATTATGAAACTAGAGCAAAGACCCCACGTTCTCCACACACAGCATTCCAGAGAAAATAGTAATGCCAGGGTCGTTAGTGTTAAGAAAACTATCAGAAACCAGGATGACTAAGACTGAACCCCAAGTGCACTAGCTGTGTGATACGGAGCAAGCTATCCTTTTAACCCGTCTACATTTCTGTTCCCTTTTCTAGAATAGAGGGACATATTCTAATATTGATCTTGAGGCATCTGTGAGGGAAAATGAACTGAGACTTCGTCTTGGCTTATAGCAAGTGCTAAGTAAAATATTATTCAATGAAATAAGTGGTTGTACAGCTAATAATTCTTAAAACATCCTTGTAGCTTGGAGATGTCCCTCCTCAGTGGTAGCACACATACTAAGCATGCTCGATGTCCTGGTTAAATCTCTAGCACCAGCAAAACTAGACGAAAGCACTGCTATTAATTATCTATGGAGACATGTATTTGTGATGTCACATACTGTGATGCTAAAGTGATTATCAAATATAGCAATGATTCCTCCTCTCTAAGAGTTAACCTACAAATGATGTATAAGGCACTCATAGAGAGAATTAACCCAGGTGAAGCCCATGTCGGCAGGCTCTAGTCAGGCAAGGAGAAGAGGAAGGGTAACTCAGGTGAGAGTTTGATCCACTTCACGCTCTGTGGAAGCTTTGAAGGGTGATCACTAACGCCCCCACAATGCCCATTCCGTCCAAACATCACAGTCAATCCTGACTTGTGGATGGCTGACAATGCAGCTGGAATTTCGCTATTTCAAAGAAAAGAGTTTATCAAGTTCTCTATTCCTTCTAATGTATGTTGATCTTTTCTGGATCTATCCTCTTGTGTTCTAAGACTTAGAAAAATAACGAAGACAGGACGATGGTTAGATGACTTGAAAGGGCAAAGATCTTGCTTTGTTCATTATGACCCCACACCTCCAGTGCGCCTGAATGCAATAGCCATTTCCTGAATGAAAAAAAAAGTCAAAGTTAATGAAACAAAAGAATTCAAATTCGTGTTTCTATTGCAGATTCTTTTCACTTTATTTGCATTGGAAATAACCATGTGTAGCCAGATATCTAGAGATTCAAAAAGAAGCCCCTATAATGAACACATATAGACTTTTTTTGTCACAATTCCCTATAAAACATTTCCTATTTTACATAACTACAATTACATATACTATTTGCACTGTATTACATATTAAAAGTAAAGTGTGTGAGAGGGCTTGTATAGGTTTTTGTTCCAATACTGTCCCAGGGTTTGAGAAAACATAGCTTTTGATATTCACCACTAGTGGTGGAAGCAATCCCCATGGTTACTGTGCTGGCTTGTTTTATGTCAACCGGACACTGGGTACAGTTATTTTGGAATATGGAACCTCAATTGAAAAAAAAAAATTGCCTCCATCAGATAGTCCTGATGCAAGCCTGTTGTGCGTTTTCCTGGTTGATGGCTGAAGTGAGGAATGGCAGACAATTGTGAGTGCTAAAACCTCTGGGCTGGTCATCCTAGGTGCTGCAGAAAAGCAGACTGAACAAGTCAAGGGGAGCAAGCCAGGATGCAGTACTCTCTTTCACGGCCTCCGCATCAGAGTGCTAACAGCTGCTGCCCTAATCCCAGGTGATGGACTACAAATGAACCCTCCTTCCCCAAGTTGCTTTGGTCAAGGTCTTTACCACAACAAAAACCACAACCAAGAATGCTACTAAGGGATGGCTTTACCACACTCTAATCCGGTCATACATTCCTGAAATTCCTACCAATACCTTCATATTTCTCAACAGCCAGGAGTGTCAAAAGCAATCTATTAAACTGTCCTTTAATCTTCAAAATACAAAAATCCAATAAACCAAATAATCATATAAGAGCTCTTTAAAGGTCTCTTTGCAATTAGACACACCCTGCAACTTGATTTTTAATACTAACATGAAAATAATAAAAAGCCATTAATACAGTGGGATCATAAAACAGTATAATTAAGAAGCCCATGGTTTTAGAATCAACAGCTTTTGGCAGGAATTACAGGATTTTTAATATCTTACCTTCTAACCCCCTCCTCCCAGCACTGATTTCTTAACAGTTTGTTTATACAGTACCCATGAATGCCTATAGAAAAATACATATACATTAAATAGGATGCAAGTGTGACGTATCTGCCAGTTCAAGCTCACAGTTCTATCTTCTATATCTAGGTTGAAATTGAGGCTTTTCTTCAGGCATGGCTTCATTCCCTGCTAAATAGTGGGGGCTTCACACTGAACTTTTCTGAAAAAGCATAAACAGAATGGTAAAAAGTTGTGTTTGGATACTGGGAAAAGCCAGTATTACTGTGTTGAACCCTGATATATGCTTTTATTTTGTCTTGCTTAGAGTAGACTTGTGTATAAGCAGTAGGTCCTTTTTGTTATTGTTTATATTTTGTCAAAAAGCAGAAATCCTCCGTGGTTTTCCATCTGCTGTTTATACAAAGACATAATAAAGAAGTCTGAGTTGATTTGAATAAGTCAAGAAGGAACCACAGAAGACAATGCTTTTAATTACTAACTATGAGATAACTCTCAGAGGGGACAGCTATGTTAAACAGGAGTCATCAGTCAAGCTTGAAACATGAGAGAATGAGTAATAATTCTGCCACATTCTTTATCAGGGAAAGGGCTGGAAAGGATACTGGGCACATGCATACTCCTGGGCTGAGATGAAACTCAGTGGTATGGTAGCATCTGCCTACTTGTCCATGGGCTTGCATGTTATCTCAAAAAATAGGAAAGAAAGAAGGAAGGAAGGAAGTCAATACTTGGTGTGGCATTTGACGGGGTCCATAGGTATGGATCCATTCTACCTTGACTAAAGGTCAGAGAGTTGGAACTTATTATCAGTAGTTCAGGTGACGGAGGTGGCTAAATCTAGCCCGGTGTTTGGGGTATTAAGTAGACCTGTTTCTGCCTCAAACAAAGGTCAAGGCTTCATTCCACCCTGATTTAGAACAGAGGGTTCTGCTCTCTCAAGGTCATTGTCAACAGTTCAGACAACAGGCTTGGATAAAATCCCAACCTGGTCTTTCAGGAATAGATCTGTTTCTAATCCAGACGAAGTCTACGGATCCACCTAGGTTCCAACTCCCTTAGGGAGCTGACTATGGATTCTACCCAGGGAGGGCTTTGTCCACAGGATGTTTTGGTCTGGGGTGTGAGCATTACTTGTCTTGTTCTGGCAACAGAATGTTTAAGAATGGAGCCTATAATCCTTCAGCTGGTCTGTTCATTCCTTCTATCATGTTAATGTAGTTGTTGTTGTTGTTGTTTTGTTTTGTTTTGTTTTTATCTTACTCCTACCTTTTGAGGTCGGGGTATTTAAGCAAATAGAAAGAAAACACACAGGACACTTTCAATATTCACTGGGTGTCCCTCCTGATACTGTCCTATGCTTATTATTTTCACTCGTGTCTCTGTTCTCTTATTTTTCTGATCGCCATGCCCGTACCCTGGTAAGTGCGAACATTGTCGAAGCTGGTCCCCGACAGGTATTAATTATATGAAACAGCCATTGTTTTATTATTCATCATCTAACAACCCTTGTCACCTCAGTATCAATCAGCAGATATTTTGTCAAGCAGTAGCATCCTTTGGACAAATTGTGCGAGAGTGGTCTTACAGCTGCCCTAGGTATTTTCCTAGTCAATGGATGTCTCTTCAGCATCTCTGTTGGACAACAGTGGAGTTACATCTTCACACAGTACTGAATCCAGAGAATGAAGCCAGTATTGCCTTTCATCTCTACAGACATAAACTCTAGTACTGAGCACACTTTGCAATTTTGGATAATCTTTCCGAACAAATCAGCTTTTAATAGCTGACTGAGTGACGGAACAACAGCAGAAAATGGTCTCAGAAAAAAGTATGACTAAAAAACAAACCCAGAGGGTCAAAGCTGATGCTTTCTTTTCTAGCAACAAGCTAAGATCTATAGATGTATTTTGTGCCAAGTGAAATATTGAATGAAAATCATTTCAAAGGTTACACGTGTAATTGGAGAGTAACTGGTAACTTAGGACAGTACTTAATTATAACTTATTTATGCTTATTTTACTTTTTATATACAGTTCTATATAAGCAAACTTACAAAGGTATGAAAAAGAAAATAAAATGTTTAAAGTGAGAAAGGTGAAGCAGAAAGGAGGCAAAGGTGGAAATCAAGGAGATAATAGTAAGATTTATATATAAATAAGTCAATAAAGTTCTACTAGGAAAAAAAAAAAAAGCTCAAACAACCCCATGAGTTCATTGTAAGATTTCAAGTTCAAAAGATCACTTGTGGCAAAGCAAGGCAAAATCCTTGTTTTTCAGACCTTTCTCCTGCCCTTTATGATCCGCATTTTGTCTCGCTGAACTCTCTCTAGACCATTTAAAAGAAAGGAAAGACAGTGGTTCAATGCCAGAGTCATGATGGGTCAGCAATGTACAATGAAACTAGGCTGGAAGGGAGTCCTGGGACAGGACACTGGCAGCCAATGAAGGTCACGGGGGATAAGGGACTAAGGCTCTGGCAAAGGCTTGCAGAGCCTACTCCACTGCAGCTCACAGAAACTTGTGGCAGATTTCTGAGGCCTACCAAATCTGTGATAGGAGGTTATACAGCAGTAAGAAACAATAATAATTGGAATCAAAACCTCTCACATAGATCGGAATATAGGCCGGTCTCAAGACACAGTTTTATGGACTAATGATAATTATGGAAAAGCAATAAAATAATAATTTGGGGAGGGAAATACTAGAGAAAAACTGTAGAAGATTTATATGATCACAAATGATTTTAATATAAAGATATTTTAAAAACTTAAAAAGATCAAAGAAATAAGCACATAGAATAAAGATAAGAAATTTTAAATAGGGAGAGACTAAATGGTATCATATGCTAACCACAAAGAGCCAATTTGAATTATGGAAATCAAATATAAATTGTCACTGAAATAAAGCCTAATGGGTTGAAAGAATGTCAAACTTACTTTACTAGAAAAAGTCTTGGCCAGTTTCTATTAAAAGGAGACTCAAAACCAGTATGTGGGTACATGACTGCTGTTCTAGCACACAGGAGGTAAAGGCAAGAGAACTAAGGTAATTCCCAGTCAAGAGAGTGTATATAGCAAGACTGTCAAAAGTCCAAAATGTGTGTGTGTGTGTGTGTGTGTGCATGCATGCGTGAGAGAGAGAGAGAGAGAGAGAGAGAGAAAGAGAGAGGGAGGGAGGGAGGGAGGGAGAAATAGAGAGAGGGGAAGGAGGGAAGAAGAGGGAGACTATGAACTAGAATTATTCTGTGATATTTAATGTGTCAACGTGACTGAAGTACAAAATTCCTAGACAGCAGAGAACAAGTGAAAGACTGCTTCTGGGTGTGCCTGAGTGTTTTGAAAGTAGATCAGCATGGGTCTAGTGGACAACAAGGGAAAGGTCACACCCAGTGTGGATAGCTGCTGTTCAAATAGCTGGAGTGCCAGAGGAACAAGTAGGATGAAAACTGCAGCAAGATGTTGTTGCTGCTGCTGCTGCTGCTGCTGCTGTTCCTCTTCCTCCTCCTCAGGTTTTGTTTTTTTTCTCTCCTATCCTCAGACATCAAAAGTTTAAGCTTCTCAAGCATTCAACACAGACTTGAATTAGTAGAATTTTCAAGCCTGAGGTATCATAATGAAAATTATACCATTGGCTTCTTTGTGAAGATTTCAATATACTGAGCAAGGCTAATCAGCATCCTAGGCCTTCAGCTTTCAGATATCTATCTTAAGAGTTCTTATTTTCTATAAATCATGGGGTCAATTCTCCCAATCGATTGTCTTTCATAAGCCTAACTAACTAACTAACTACACACACACACACACACACACACATACACACTGATTCTATGTCTCTAGAGAATTTCAACTAATATGGCAACAGAAAGTGTTGAAATAGGAGCGGCAGGGCTGCGTCCCCGGCACGCCCGCATGGCTAGTTTATACCCAGAAATAATTACACGGAAACTGTATTCTTTCAAACACTGCCTGGCCCGGCTAGGTCCAGTTTCTTATTGGCTAGCTCTTACATATTGTTCTAACCCATTTCTAATATTCTGTGTAGCCCATGAGCTGGCTTACCAGAGAGGATCTTAA
>NW_026067983.1:5482316-5560820 GCF_014885135.2 Alexandromys fortis | reverse complement strand
GGCTACACAGAATATTAGAAATGGGTTAGAACAATATGTAAGAGCTAGCCAATAAGAAACTGGACCTAGCCGGGCCAGGCAGTGTTTGAAAGAATACAGTTTCCGTGTAATTATTTCTGGGTATAAACTAGCCATGCGGGCGGCCGGGTGCCGGGGACGCAGCCCTGCCGCAGCTCCTATTTCAACAAGAAAGATAATTCAATAAAAAATATGGAGGTATGGAGGAGTGGCTGAGAAACACAAAAGAGAAACTAATAATTCTAGAACTAAGAAAAAAAATGCATGGGAATGCATACATTTGAGGACCAGGCAGTAAAACAGTAACAGGAAATGCATCTATAGCATCATTGCAATGCAACAGATTATCTATCAAGAAAAAGGGAGAGAGAGAGAGAGAGAGAGAGAGAGAGAGAAGAGAAGAGAAGAGAAGAGAAGAGAAGAGAAGAGGAGGGAGGAAGGAGGAAAAGAAGGAAGGAGAGGGAGGAAGGGACAGAGGGAGGGAGAGAGAGAGAGAGAAGTATGAACAACCACATGTACAGTAGTAGGACACTGGACTGGATGTAGATTTCTTACAGACTATGGAAGAATGTTGTTAAATATTTTCCTTAAACTGTAAATTATAGAATTGTACACTATTTAAACTGTGACAGAAGAATGAGATGGATAAAGGCTAAATAGAATCACTGTAACCTGATGAAGCCTAGTCACCAGGGCCTCTCACCAATACCTAGGATGCTGGGAGTAGCTAACGGCCACGGTAGTCCAGGCAGATTGAAAGCACAGCCAGTAGACATTTCTAGTAATCTGCCTACCGAGATCTCAAAATGAAAGAACCCAATCTCTAAGGCCCCCATAATGTTCAGATCTTTTCTCCCATTCTATAAAAATATACAACTCAATCCTTTCCTAAAAGAAGTTATTAAAATGGTTTAAGCTGTAGGCTTTACTATTTGGTTAGTTTTCACTTTAGCATAGAGACAACTGAATCCAGTAAAGGGAATGGGAGAGATATAATATTAACCATAGACACTGGCAAATGTTTTGCGAAGCTTATCTGAGTATAAAGGGTACAAAAAAATAACTAAATATTGCATGAATGCATGTCTTAAGGATTCTACTTGGTATTAACACTGAGTCACTAAGGAACACTAACAGCTTCATCAGCAAGAAGATATCAGAAAATCACTGGTCTGAAAAACTTCAGTTAACAGTTGATGTGGCAAAATCTGATATATGCTTAGATGGGGCAGCTATTAACCGTATCTTTTATAATTCAGCAGTAATGGAGAACGGTTCCTTTTATAATAAGATGCTTGGCTCTGCACACTCCCTCTTAGGCCCAGTGACAGAGAGTTTCAGAGCAAGGCTCAGCATCACATGCTGGGAGTGCCTCTTAAACCCTGCCAAGGTAAGGTCTCATTCCTCAGGGCTTCTACTAGCTAGCTAGGTGACAGGCACTATAGTGTACGATGTTACTGCACAGGAGCCCAGACTGAAGTCGGCCTAATTCTTCAGATGATTTATGTCATTTGCACTTAAGGAGTACCCAGAACGTGTATGTGAACCTAGAAAAGAATAAATGTTACAAGTGTTGTGACTCTTTTTAATTATCTCTTCTCAGGAACATTGATGACTTTGAAGTGGGGTGATGAGGGTGGTGCACAGGTTCGTCCCAGGACAGGAAAGAAACCCTCTGAATTCAATTCCAAATTGGATAGCAAGAGAACAAGTGCTCACTGCTGAGTAAGTTCCTTTCCCAAGTAGCATCATCAAAAGAAAAATACAGCAGATATTTGACACCGTGCCCCATTACCATCTCAACATTTGTCATAGTAAGTTGGAACAACCTGTGTGTGCCTCGAGGCCAGAGTCGGTGTCTTATCCATTAATTATATTCCAGACTTACTGCAGCACGGTATTAGTAAACTGCGGAAATAATAAAGATCGAGGATCTCTGAATGGGATGGTTAAGGGGAGTATGGCTGCTGACTGCAGTATATTCAAATGATGACTATGTCTACATCAAGCAGATGCTTCCTGTGCTAATTCTCGGGAGAACATATAAACCTTGGAATGTCTACAGACACAAAACAGTGCCGCTTGAAGAAGTAGCATGGACACAGAGAGATGACTTGAGTCAACTGGCCGTAACAAGGAGCACCAACAAACCAACACTCATTAATTTTCTGCAATCTACTGAGATAATATAAAATGCTTGTTCAATGACATATTTAAACAGATGCTCTGTAAATTAAGTCAGAAACCCAGATGTTTTGAAACTACTCAATAATCGACCAATGGCAAACTAAGAGTTTAGCCAGTTTTATTAATGGCATCTGAGTAACTTTGAGCCACTGTTTAGGTATTTTCAAGAAATTTCCAGTTGATTTTAAAGTATTGATTCTTCCAACTCTGTATACTGAATTGCCTAGGATCCTCTGAAAAATTCCAGGCTTTAGCTTCCAGACAACTAAACAAGCTGGGAGTGAAGCTTGGAAATCAGAATTTCTTGAACCTTTCTAAGAGATTCCTATGCAGACAAACCTAAGTCCCAGTAAACTTTTCCAGATACCTAAGTGCCAGACTGTTCATCCATCAAAGACCACTTCCCTTCTGATTCCTCCAACCGGAGAAATGATAACACTAAAGACTGGATAAAAAGGAACTGAATGGCACTCCTTGTGTCTTAGAGAAGTATCTTCTATGAACTTTCAAAAAGAGGGGGGCAGAAAACAGCCTTTGTATGAAGAGTTATTCTGTTTCTGAGAAGAGATACTTCGGGTAATATAGATACATTTAGCACCTTATGATAAGATTTCCTGTACATAAGTAACATTCATTAAGCTGAAACGTTGGTTAGATTGGTACTTTATTTGTTTCTATGTTTTTATTTTTAGGGTTTTTTTTTTTTTATTGCTATTTCAAAGTCAGTGTTCATACAAGGAAAGATAAAGGGGCCAATAGCAGAGAGGATAACAGAAGGAGAAAGACTGAAACACAAGACGAATTGACTCTACAGGCTGTCTGCCAATTTCACTACAGCAGTGAATAAGTGTTGACCACACAGTAACATTAAAGCTCATGCTATGACGCCACACATGACACAGATGTGTGCGATCACTGAGGAAAAAAGATCCAAGAAGAGAAGACTCTACTCCACGAAAACTATGAAGACAGCAGGCAGAAGCTATGAATCACAGATAAAGCCACCTAATCCATATTTCCCAAACATCTCTCCTCTAGAAAATACTGCCCTCGGAAGAGGGGCTGACATATGCAAATACTACTTCCAGATTGAAATTCAAGAAATATGTCCTTTATGTGGCTCCAGGGGTGTTAAATTATCATGTTCTAACTTTAAATATACACCGTTGTGCCCAGCAGCCAAATCCTTCAAGGCATGTTTCACGACTAAAAACCTGAAGAGTCAACTCTGTTTAGGCCTGGGATGTTGACTTACACGGTACTTTTAAAGTGCGAATGGATATTAAGACTTCAGCTCACAGTTGAGTGACATTTTGATCCCTTAGAAAGTCCAGATAACTATCACTCTTTAGAAGAGGTTGATCACTCCATTGGAACATCTCTTTTCTTAGAGATACCAGTCGTTACTCAGTGAATTTTCTCTTCGTAAAAAAGAATGTGATAACAGAAAATTAAGGTCTCACTTGCCCAGTTCACCTGAAGTCCCCTAATCTGTGAACAACAAGGATAAACAGTTTGTCAAGAATTAAAAGGAGAATGAAAGGAGAAACTAGTTTCGAGCCACTGCTGTAGGACTGAAAAGGAAGCAGTCAGGAAGCGGTGCTGTAGGGCAGTGCACAGTCTGAGCACAAACAGGGGCTGCAGCAGGCGCTGGAGAGCTGCCGACGCAGAAAACTGTACGGATGGAAGTGCCCCCTCCAGAGGAAGGATGGAGCAATAACAACACGATTGATGGGAGTGCAAGGAACTATATACACAGGTGAGGTCACCTGAAGATGATTTCAGTGTAACTTCCTTCTCTCTGAAACTAGTGTGAAGAAGATGGCCTACCCTGCACACATGTGGGTAGGGATGGCAGAAGGAGGAGGAAACAAAGTAAAAAATTCTAATATTCATGCAATTCCAACAGAACTCTTGAAGTAGGGTTATTGTTGTTCAACAGCTTCCTTCCTGGGGATAAAGTATATAATAAGCATCCAAAGCGTACATATTGGATAACCCTGGATAGCGTCTTCAGATCCCCCCAGCTCTATAAACATCTATGTGTAGCCAGAAGGCGGCACTGGCGATCATCTTCAACCGTTCTCTGGTTTGCTTTCTACTTTTTACTTTAAAAACATATATTTTAAATTTAATCTTTGAAAAGCTCATACATGAGTACAGTGTGCTTTGATCATATCCACCTGCAGCTCCAGACTCCAGCTCCTCCAGTGCCCCCTACATCCTTCTAAATGTTATGTCCTTAGTTCTTAACAATTAATAACTCACCAAGTCTAAATAGGGCTGCCCACATAGACATGAGTGTAAGGTCAGTCACTGGCATACGGCTTACTTTCCAGAGGCCACACCCCTGGAGAAAACTGAGTCTATCCCAGCTGCCTTCTGCCACCACCTGCTCCTCCCACCCGCGGAGATGTTGACTGTGTGGGTTCTGTGAGAGAACCACAGCTGCTGTGAGCTTGTGCGTGTGACAGCCCTGCCAAGGTCCAGAAGACACTGTCGAGCGGCAATTCTCTCCAACCTCTAGGGTTCTTAAACACTCTAATCTATATACTGATAAAGCACTCAGATCTTAACCCTCATGAGGCTTCATTTTGTAATGGACAGTGGTAAACACAGATGTCAACACCTGGCTGAAGTGCAGAAAATAAGTGATTGCACAAGTCTCAGGCCAAGCCTAAAGATGCAAATGTGACATCTGCATCTCTATTTTACTTATTATTATTATAATTAATTAATTCTTATTATTATTTTGGATTTTTCGAGACAGGGTTTTTCTGTATCGATAGCCCTGTCTATCCTGGAACTCACTCTGTAGACCAGGCTATCGTTAAATTCAGAGATCCACCTATCTCTGCCCCCAGAGGGCCTGGATAAAAGTGTGTGTCACCACTGCCTGGCATCTCTATTTTATTGTTTGAGACAGGTTCTGTCTCACCAAACCCGGACCTCACCTGCAGCTCACTGATTCAGCTGGATTAGCTGGCCACCACGTCCCCAGCATCCTCCTGTCCCTGCTTTTCTGGCACTGAGACTATAGGAGCTCCTGGGTATACAAGGCATTTTCTTGAATAGCTCTGGTGTGTGTGGATGGGGACAGGGGTGGGCTTGAACCCAGGTCCTCATGCTTAGTCAGCAAGCACTTTAAAGACTGAGCATTCTTGCCAGCTGTACGAAACCTCTTCTGTCTCCTCCCGAAGTTGTCATTCAATAGCACTAAAATGCTGCCTGGAGAAAGAACTGTACAGCCAGTTCACTAGACCTCACGCTGTAATTGTACTCCGCTTGAAACTTTGGGGGGAACAGTATTAAGTCTCTGAGCTCAATTCTAACTCTAAAATAGGGTGGATGAACATATTCCTGAGGTTAAAAGAAAACAAAACAACCAAGATAAAGCACCCAAATAACTCATCTGAGTAACACTAAAGGAGAAAAACACATCACATACACATACAGAGAGAGGGAGAGAGAGAGAGAGAGAGAGAGAGAGAGAGAGAGAGAGAGAGAGACACAGAGAGAGAGACAGAGATGCACAGATACACACATCTTGTCCCCCTTCTAACACTCTCTTCACTTGAGGCCCAGTAATTTTATATAGTCTAGTTTAAAGCAGGAACCTTTTCCAGCCTTACCTGGCAGGTTGCCAGCCTTTTTAAAGAAACCTTAAAGGAGATGTGAATTATCTATTCTGTATAGACCTCCAGACTATTTTAGGAACTTAAGCTTAAGTTTTGTGGGTGACTCAGAGCTGGTCCTAATTACTAGCTACTGATGCCAGCATAGAAAATAGTCCCTTCTGGGTTCAGTCCCGTTTGGGGCTGGAGATATATGTTGTTTCCCAAAGTATTTTTATGTCTACAAAATCTACCTGTGTTCTCCAGAGAGTGAGCCTAAAAGAGGTCATAACTGGGCCATTTGGAAAACACAAGAAACACTCCAGTCATTTTGATCACCAGGCTCTTGTCAAAAAGCTGATGACTGAAAGAGAAATTAATAAATGAAAAGCTGACCTAGACGTGACTGAAGAGAAAAGAAACATCCACCCACCATATCTGAACACGGGAGGGATGGGACGGGCCTTCCAAAACATCTTTTCCACATCCCCCTACTTACAAAACAGGCTCACGTGTGACTGTCTAGTTCTATATTGTCAGGATTTTCTCTAAAACCACACTTTTTTTTCTTTTATGAAAAAAAAAAAAAAAAAAAAGAACTTGTTTTATTTCCCAAGTCTCTGGGTGTTTACTGTTGAGAGCCTGGAAAAGTCTCTAGGGAATCCAGTCAGTGCGTCTAGTGAATAGAACACAGGACAAAGACACCGAGCTGACCAAGCTCTGTCCTCAGCCTCTCAGAGTCTTATTATCATCAGAAAATGCTTCTAAAGTGTTCTGAAGTTCTCTAATAAAAACGCTTTATAAATACCAGGCTGTTTATATCAGAATAAAAATCCTCAGAGAATCAGTGCAGCCGTAACTTTCAAACTTAAAAATCTCCTGGGGAAAAATATTTGAGAATGTCTCCCTTTTAGGATGGAAGCTGGCTAAAGAAGAGGGGGTCCACTTCAACGGTCGGTAGGCACAATAAAAACCTGTCCAAGCATTTAGGTACTGAAGTTTCTTATTTAACATATTAGGCTGTGCCATTTAGAGAAAAATCATGATTGGTCACATCATATGTGCCTATGTTTTAGAAGAGTCACCAAGAGCAGCAGTGGGTAGCAACAGCATCATCAACGGCCTGCAGAGGAAGGGCCCAGGGGCTCCCTAGTCTCGCCCCTTCCGCTCTGTACTCCAGTGCTTCGCGGGTTCTGGAGCCCAAGTCAGCCAGCTTCTATATTTGCTCGGCCCACACTTTTTGTCTCCTAACAGGATCTGTCTTCTACCAACATGCAGCATCACAGAAGCTCAGCTCGACCTCTGTCTCGGCACAGACAATCGAACACAATCAGAGAGAACCGCAAGAACCAGATCACCGGGAGAAACTCAGCTCAGAACCAAAGACATCAAACAGCATCTTAATAAATAATGTACGGTGTTAATTCTGTGAGTCTCAACAAGAGGGAACAATATCAGATTACAGAATAATAAAATCTTAAATTGCCAAGCAAATTAATCATTTTATATTTTAATGAACACTAATCAAGGCCTTTATGCTAGTGAGGTATGGTAATCTAGAAAAAGCAACTCATTTTCAGGGAGAAATTAGATTTACATGAATCATCAGTAAGAGAAGAATCGGTGCTGTGGTCATATGCAATAAAGTGGGGGAAGGGCGCACCAGGGAGCACAGTCAACCGGTACACTGAGTTCTTTAAAGCCCCCATCAGCCTGCAAAAGCATATTTCTAAAGACTGAATTTAAAAATAATCCTATTTGATAGAGTTTAATATGGAGGAATTTAAAAATTCATCCATATGACATCCCTCAAAGAGCATGCCTTAGAGATGAGGATTTTTGAATCATTTCTGTTGTTTTGACTTTTTGAATGTCCTTTTCTCTCTTTCAGCTATTTTTTAACCAAGAGAAGGGCTTTCTTGTCTTGAAGACATTTAAAAATACTTCATTTTGAAGAAACTATCAAAGGGACATCAACTGGCACATATGCTTGGCATCAGGGCACACCAAATGGCCCAATTAAACCATTTGCAGTCTTTGCAAGGCACAATTTAAATGTACCCGAGAAATGTCAACTGGCTTCTCATGCAAAATTATCTTTCCCAATGAGCTATGCCTTAGGAACTGAGCGCATAAATCCCTGTAGAAATCCCGTTTGTGTCAGCCACACACTGGAGGCCGATGCTCAACCTCAGGAGAGAAGGGCCTTGGCTAGCTGAACTCAAACACCAGAGGCATGTCTGGGAAAACGGATGGTGGGGGAATCTGACCCGCCACCCCCAGCCCCAAATGTGGAATGTGATTCTCCCCCACCCCCTCCTGCCTCTAAAGTTAGACACAGGAGGAAACCTCCATAGCACAAGCCTTTAACAGTGCTCAGGGAGCCTTCTCCATGGGAGAAATCTGAAGAACACGATGGTTTGAGATAGAACTGTTAGTAACGTAACAGATTCACCAAGCTATAGCTTCCCTGCTGGAATAAATATGGCAATAAATCAATGGCAACAAACTTACGATACCTCACAAATAAGACAATCGGCACAGCTCTGTCTCTGTAGTCATGGACTCAGCTTGGCCTGGAAAGGAACGTTAGGGCTTGTATACTTATGTGCAGGATGCTTGTACCTCCTACCTGTTTTCTATTTTTTATTTCAAGACAGGGTTTCTCTGTGTAACTCACTCTGTAGACCAGGCTGGCCTCGAACTCACAGAGATCTGGCTGCCTCTGCCTCCTGAGTGCTGAGGTTAAAGGTGTGCACCAGTACCTGGCTATTTTCTATATTTACTAAAAGGAAAAGTAGAGGGTAAAGTCCTTCTAAAATACTAACATGTCAGCTCTACTGCCATTGTTCCCAAGAGAAATAAATTTCAGATACTTAAAATGCTTGATGGAAGCCATTTCAGGGTACCTGAACCCCCAAAAACTGATAAACCCCCAAATCTTTTCAAGAGATGTTTGTTGTTGAATGTTACTTTACGATGCACTACATTTGTTTATGCGTTTCAGTGATGCAAAGAGGTGCTGCATTATTTTATGCTGCATTTGTTTAACTCTGTGAAGCTGTGATTCCTTGCCTGTCTAAAACACCTGATTGTCCTAATCAAGAGCTGAACGGCAATAGCGAGGAATAACAAAGGATAAGCGGGGCTGGCAGGCAGAGAGAATAAATGGAAGGAGAAATCTGGGAGGAGAAAGAGAGAAGGAACGAGAGAACAAGGAGAGGGGGGCATTAGGGGCCAGTCACCCAGCCACACAGCCAGCCATGGAGCAAGAGGGTCAGTAAGATATACAGAGGTAAGAAAAGGAAAAAGCTCAGAGGCGAAAGGTAGATGGGATAATTTAAGTTAAGGAAAGCTGTCTAGAAATAGGCCAAGCTAAGGCTGGGTGTTTATAATTAAGAATAAGCCTCCCTCTGTGGTTTATTTGGGAGCTGGGTGGCGGGCTGCCAAAAGAGGAAAGAGTAAAAAAGCAAACATCAACATTCTGGCGTTCTAACGTGGGGCTAGAGGAAAAGAAAGCCCAACAACAGGTTTTAAGCTGGACATCAATTGCAGACTAATTACCTAGACTTCTTTCATCTGTGCTTCAGAGATAAGTTCCTGCATTCTAGTAACACTGGATTTTGTGTTTGTAAAGGGCACCGCACTTTGGATTTCAGTAGGGACTAATTTAAAATGCTCTCTCTTGAAACTCTGCTCCCATCTCTGCATCCCTGTTTTCCTTACCTGTGACCCAAACACAAGGTGCTTCCCCCTCACTAAAGGTCACACTTCCCTGACTTGGACACAGCCATCTAACCATTGGTTCTTGCAGAAGACACCAAGGTCTTCGAGCTCCTCGTTCTCCTGAAGTTGACACTGAGCAAAGTAACTGTTTTCTGAACTGTGGTTCTTAATTCATCTAACACCAAAGCGAAACTCGCTCGCCTGATAACAGAATGGAAATGTAAAAGCTGTAAACACGGACAGCCACGGGTGGGGCTGTGCGTCTCTGAGTTCAGCATGTGCGAGGATCAGGAGTTTGATGCCAGAATCAACCACGCTGATAAGTTTGATGTCACCTGGGGCCACATGAGACTATGTCTCAAAATGTAAACAAACAAGAGCCAACAATGTGAGGGAAATTGTTTCTTGGTTAATATAACATGGAGATTTCCTGTAAAATTTTTAACACTTAACATTCACAGAATGCTAGTATACATATGAAAGGAAACTGAATAAATAAAGACTTTGGTCAAAATTTTCAGTAAAATAATCACTGCTAGTATTGCTACCTTTAGTGAATATAACTTTTGTAAGCCCGGACTGCAGGCTGAACCTTGAGGTCAGAGACCTACCCATGAAATGCTCATTGTCCCTGGGATCTGATGAAATGTCACCTCTGTCCACTAAGAGATTAAAACAAATCAACTGGCGAAAAATTTCCTGCCATCACACGAACGCATGGATATTATAAAGTGTCCTTATCCATGAAGAATTCTTTAAGTGTACATGTATACATACAGATGTATATATGTGTATTTCCACACGAATAAGACACTACAGTATGAATTCCAAATGAAAGATAACTCAAAATTTGCTGTATAGATTCTTCAGCAGATTGCTCAAAATCACAAAATCCAAAGTAACTAACACTTCCGTTTACAAGAGGCAGGGTCTAATCAAGTAAAACGTGTCATGCCCTAAATTTTCATAAACACTCGAATTTGTCTGCTTTTTCTGCTGCACGCGGGGTTAATAAAGACACAGGCCCAATGAAAAGTGACAACTAAGTCCTAACTCAGACTGCAGCTCCAGTCAGACAACCTTGCTGTCGTGAGTTCACATGATAGACAGTAGACCACATCTTCCAAACCTTCACACCAGGACTAAAGTCATTATAGGATTATGATGATATAATTTTACAATAAAACTAAAATACAAAAAAAATTAATTAAAAAAAAACTAAGAAAAAAAAGATCAGAGATATTTATAGTATAAGCTTTAAAAAACTAGAATCTAAGATTAAGAAAATGGGAGAACAAAGAAGACCATGAAATGAGGCTGCTTCGGCTTGTCACACAATAAGCCAGCCCACCTTTGCCAGCTCTGAAGCTTTAAGGGACCACATTCATTTCAGCACAGTGAAACCTAAGATGCATACATAGGCATCAAGATCTATCATTTGTACATTCTCATGTCCACGTGGAATAGGCAGTAAGTACTGTTCAATTTAGCAGGAGTCTACAAAGCCAGTTCTCCTCGGGAGCATATTTTGACATCTCCACAATTTCATGTTGGTAACTTCACTTGGCTAAAACTATACACTCTATAAGTCATTCATGGTGTGTCTGTGTTGCTATATAGCATATGGTAATATATGTGAGTATAAATATCTAATTATGAAATGAAGGGGGGAAGAAGGCAAGGAGAGAGGGAGGTAGGGAGAGGGGAGAAATTTCATCTCAGAATCCAAGTCCTGTGAAAGTGGCCAATACTGTCTCATTAGACGTGAGCTAATGGAAATGTTGCCAGCATTTCTTTCAGTGTCTAGAAAACAGAGCCTGCAATGTGCCAGGACTTCACTGATTTATTTTTGTAAACAGCAGTGTAATAAACCCAAGAAGGCCAATAAAGCAAATTTAAAAAAAAAATAAATATTCATTTGCTATCAAGATGGATATGACCTCCTTGCCCAAGCCTCTACTGACAACTCAGAAGAACTGTAAACCAGTCGTTCATTCGTCACGACCGCATTTGCAGGCTGCCACAACTCAGGCCTTAAAGCCACTCAAAGTTGATAATGTGGCTTTTACAAAGTCCGGTCATTTTACCAGTGTGCCGCCTTATTCCCTGACCTCTGAGGGAGGTCTGATAACATCAATCCACGAAACAAAAGTAGTACTCAAGAATTCCACTGTTCTTCCTCGGAATGCCTGAACATAGCCTTCAGTTTTAAGTTCGCTACTATTTTTATAGAAATTGGAGGGTGAGGCCGCCGAGTGGGGCTCCTCACTGGGCATTTCTTTCCCCCTGCCTCCAACACTTTACTACTCGTAGGACTCTGGCTAAGTGTTCTTGACTTTCCAAACCTTAGTGTCAAACCTGTATGGGAAAGTAACAGTAATTACTCATGAGTCTTTAGAGACAGCTAAATAAATTCATGTGTAGTCCTAGAAAAACTGAGAACTCAACAGAAGTCAATAAAAGCTCTTATTATGCGTCTGTATGGATACTTATTTAAACAGCTGTTGCTTGGGAAAATGGTTCTGTCTATTTTTTCCAAGTATTCTGTCCTTGTCTGTATCATTTTCCAGATATTGTCTTAAAAGTTTAGGTTCCCCACTGAGGTAATCAATCAAATGAGGGCCCACTTCTCCATATTCAAACCATGCCAACACTTTAGTGATACTTAATGACAGAAGAAAAAGCAGACCCAAAGATAAAAACCTGCTCTCACGGTTCTCATGGTATTCCTAAAATGCACAAACATAGGTAGGTGTTCAGCCTAGCTCTGCAATCTCCCAGGTAGGGGAGGAGTTCTGTGCAATAACTGGCCTGCTGGATGGCTTCAAATAGCAAACATGATTTCAGTGGAGAACGTGCAGACACACTGGCTTAATCAAGCTAAACCCTACACAGCTCAGGCTGTGATGAAACTCCTAGCAATCCTCCTGTCTCAGTTCCCCAGGGCAGGGATTGCAGGTGTGAGACATCACTCCAGACTGGGAAAGCTCCTTTAATTTCCAAGTTCAATTTGAATAATACAATGATAATGGTCAAAGAGCCTGTCCATTATCTGAACTTTTCACTTCCCAGGAGAAACCATGAGGTCATTCTAGCTTCAGAAAAGACATTTCTGCTCCCCAATTCAAGTCCCCTTTGCCATCTTGTCCATCACACTAATGGTCCGATGAGGAGCTGAAGTCATTAGACTCCTTGCCAACACTAACAAAAGAGCAATTCCTTGAGAGAGCAGCCTTTTATTTAAGGTTGGTCTGGTTCTCAGCCATGAGGGAAAGCCGGACACATGATCACGCCTTGGCAGAAATAGAGGGTCTGCGACACCAGGTGAGTGTCTCGTTCATTTTTATTCCTGTCTGCAATCTAAAGGAGTCCATTGTTTTGTTTTTAAATTTGGTCATCCGTAAGTTGAGCTAACTCAAGTGGCTCTTACTAAACAGAAAGATTCCTTCCTTTGTACTAACTCCGTGTGTCCGGAGATGGCAGCTGGGCATGCAGGAATATGCTTGCTTGTGTTGGGTCGGATGACGGTTTTAATCAGTTAGCCAAGTCTGCTAGGGACAATCTGCAGTGGAAATGCTGCCTCCTCGCTGGATTTTCATCAGATGATTGCTGGCTCTTCTTTCACATTTATAATAATGAACTAATACAGAAGAATCTGCAAAACGAGCAATGGGATTTGTGGACATACAAAATGTAGAAGCTATAGTAGATCATACCTAGCATGTCTTAGAACTACAATGTTCGATTATAGTGGTATATTATTTGTGCTTTAATAAATAAAGCTTGCTTGAAGATCAGAGGGCAAAGCAGACATACTATGCAGCCATAGAGGCCAGGGAGTAATGGCATACACCATTGCTACAACACAGCTTTTAGATAAAGTAATTCACAAGTTTTTTTTTGTTTGTTTTTTTTTTTGTCAGAAATGTAGGGTTAGGTATAAAATGATAGTGGAAAATGTCATTACTGTGTAAAGTCCAAAGAAGCTTTGACTAACGAAAGAAGGCCACCCATTCAGCTCAGTCTATCAAGAACGGAATACGAGGTTGGAAATGTTAAGAAACCAAGAATGATTAATAAGAATGAAAGAATCTGTTTTTGCAAACTAGGCTTTACAAGAAGAAGTGCAAATGTGCCTTCCCAAGTAAATGCTAATGTTTCAAAATGATTTTTCCTGGTGAGCTTTGATTGCTGAAACACTGGGGAACCCCAAAATGTTCTACTGCAGCACAATGCTGTTTTAGCAGTGTCTCTGATACCAAGTATGTAGCATGATATTTGAGTTGTCTCTTAGGCATGTGATAATAGAGCCCTACTGCTGTTAGCTGTATATAAAAGTACATAAAATATTCACATTGCAGTTAGTTAATTTAAAAGTATTATCTTTCTGATATTTTAACTCTTATTAAATAAAATCAAATAAATCAAATAAATTTCTTCCTTAAATTTCAAAAGCAGAATATCACTTTAAAAACGTATATTGATTTACTCTTAAAGAAAATTGAGTTTTATATTACGCTAAGATTTTAGTATATAAAGCCTCTTCCAACTCAACAGAAGACAACCCTCTTTGAAAAATGGGCAATGGAATTGAACAAACATTTCTACAAAGATAAATAGCCAATAAGCACATGAAAAGATTCTCAACATAATTAGTCATTAGAGAAATGCAAATCAAAATGATGAGATGCCACTTCACACCCACTAGAATAATTACAATTTTAAAAACAACAACAATGAAAGAGTACCATACTCATATATAGTTGGGGGGATGATGCGGAACTGTGGAGGCAGCTTGGACAACAGTCTGGTCATTCCTCAACAAGTTAAGCACAGAATTACTGTTTGCTATGACTTCAGTCTAAAATGTCCCTCAAAGGCTAGAATGTTAACGGTTTGATTGCCAGCTAAAAGGAAATGGCTCTGAGGGAATCAGTGAGTCATGGGGGCTCTGTTTCATCAATGTAGACTCCACTATATGGTAGCAGTGTGAAGGCATTGCTGGGTGACGGTAGAAACATAGGAACTACTGTGTCACTGGGAGAACTAGGTCATTGAGAACACCTTTCCAGGGCCCACTTGGTCCTAAGCTGCTCTTGTCTCCATGTCCCGCTGCCCTGAGTTAATATTTCCTCTACAGCATCCCCCTGCCATGATGAAATTCTCAATGCAGTCCAGAAACAAGGGTCAGCTAACCAGGAAAGGAAATTTCGGTCAGCAAGCAAAAGTAGCTCTTTCCTCCGTAAATTGTTCTCACACATCTGTTGCAGGAAGCAGTAATTCCATCCCTATGCACACACATGAAAACAGAAACCAGTCATGTAAGCAGCCTGTATAATATATTCAGTAGCATTGTTCACAAAAGCCAGAAGGTGAAGACAACCCCAGATTCTATCAGCGGATAAATGATTAATCAAATATGATACAAGAGAAACGAATTCAGATAACAAAGGCATGAAATACTGATCTATGCAGCCATCTGAACAAGGCAAGCAAACACTCCCCTTAGCGAAAAGATCCAGATACAAGAGGCACTTGTCGTATGCTTTTATTTGTATATAATTTCCAGAACAGGTAAATTCATAGAAACAGAGGAATATCAGCGGGCACTAAAACCCAGAACAACAGGAGACTAGGGTATGGCAGCTTAGTAAGGCCTGTTTTTCCTTTTGCTGTGGCAGAAAATATTTTGAGACTTATTGTACGTGGTGAGGACGCAAAACCATGGCATTACGAAGTGCTACTGAACTTATACACAGTACACTTTAAGACATCTATTTGATTTTATTTAGAGATTTAAAGTTTACAGTGACTTCTGAAGACTCTGTTAGGCAGATAACTATGCATGACAAAACACAAAGTCACGAGAAAAGAAGTGGAAGAGAGTCTTAAAAGGAAACACTTTGCACTGGTCAAATCTGGGCCAGTGCAAAAGCAACAATGAATAACGTCAATAAATTCCATTTGTTGTGGGAAGCAAATAATCCACGAGTCTCTATCTGTACTAAACGAAAAGGGACAGGAAAAGTTACTCCTGAGTGTACGATGTCAGTAAAGAAAGGAATTACACAGCTTTTTCTCCAACCACAAGAGAAGTGATTCAGGGGAGAAACAAGAGCAGATATACAATTACTGCTATGGGTTAACATTACTGTGTACGCTGATCAAAATTTAATAACAAAAGTTGGTTAGTAGAATACTTATACAAAGATAATATTTAAAAACATCATTAGCGGTACCATTGGAGAAACCTGGAAGACAACATGATTACTTACGTAATTGTCTTTGGAGCAATAATGGTGCCTCCCCGATAGGATGCATTTGTATTGATATTAAAATGCACATGTTCAATTCAGAGGAAACACATTCTTCAGAAAAATAAACCGTTCCTTTGGATGTGGAGAAACAGATCTGTAGGAGAAGGCGCTGGCTGCTAAGCCTAACAATCTGAGTTCAATTCCTACAACTCTCGAGGGGAAGACAGAACTGATTGTCCCAAGCTGCCTTCCGACCTTGTCATGTTGGCAGGGGCATGTCCCCGCCACTCTCCACTAAATACACAAATGAATGAAGAAAAAAAGCAAAGAAAAACAATTTGCTAGAAAACCTACAATAAGGACATTCTTTAAAAAAAAATATTAAGTCAATGTCATCATCGTGGCTAAAGAATAAATAATTTCAGTTTAAAGCATTTTAAGGAGCCTTGAGAACATGGCCCTGTGCTCCACTGGGATACATGGAAGGCTTTAAGAGCCAACATGAGGACAGCTGGTGCAATCGGAATATAAAATATCATTTAGATGATACCATTACACCAGTGTTAACACTGAGTGGGATCATTGTACCCAGACTCTTTAAAAGACTGTCTTAGACATGACTCAGCACTAGGAGGCATCATGTCAGTAACTGCTTCTTAGATAAATCAACAATGACGGGAAGTGAAATAACAGTAGGGCAAACACTTAGGCAAATGCCTTTCTAAGCACAGATACAAATACAGAGGATGGGGACACAGATGCATCAAGGTGTATCAACTGCTGAGAGCTCTCTGAGACTCTCTTATCCCTATGCGGCCTCCGTTATCATACACATCCACGATGTCTTCTCATCCCGCGATGATCGTGTTTCTCCCAACAAATGAAAGGAACAATCCTGTCCTCTTTGTAAGCCTGAGTGTTTCCTGCAGAGGCAGCATTAGTGTTAGTCGAAGACCAATTTTTTTTTATCTTCTTAAAAACGTGCTGTTATTTAACTTAGTTACTGGACATGAAGTTTCCTTGGAAGTGGATAAAAGCAGCCAAATAGAGTTCGGACATCTGAACAGCCTACGCTGCAGAGCAGAGGGACAGGCAGTCCTTCCCCCTTTGGACACAACTGGCGGTGTGTGCCAAGTTCTCAGTGTGCCACGCCTGGCTGTGCAGGAGGGATAGCTGGCACACCCCTTATATTACAGCACTCAGGAATCCGAGGCAGGCAGATCCATGAGTTCGAGGCCAGCCTGCTCTACAGAGCAAGTTCCAGGACAGCCAGGGTTATGCAGAGAAGCCATTGTGAGAAACAAAACCAAAAACTATCACCACCGCTCTTTCCAGGTAATGGTTAGGTCACACTGCCGGGTGAATGGCTTATTAAGGGGACTGCAGTATTTAGGATTAAAAATGCTCTTTGTGCTAGGTGCGGTCTGAGACCAGTTTTTCAGTAATCTAAGTACCATGCTACTTGAGAGCTACCTCCCATGATTTGTCTTTTGTTAAAACAGAGGTGATTCTTCCCTGTTTTCAGAGCCATGTCACCAATTAAGCTGCAGAATTCTGCCACTCAGCAAGATAATGCTTATTTCTAAATGGTCTGTACACTAACTTCCTGGAGAAACTTCTGGTTTCTCGAAGTGAGATTTGAGAAATGGTCTATTTGGGATAAGTATGTATGTGTGTGGGGGGGAGTGTGTGTGTGTGGTGTATTTAATGGCAATCTCTGTTAACCGTTCAAGCTCTTATAATCAGCTATTCAAATGGTAATTACGTTTCTGTAGGAACCACTTTCTGGATGGTCCGTCTTTATTCATTGATCTCAACTGTTGAACCGCAGACTCATAAAACAAGAGCCAGAAACAAATTTGAGAGCTATCCAGTGTTCATTCCCTTGTTTTATAAATAAGTAAGGCCCAGAAAGATAAGTGGTCTACCCAAACAAATGCATGATCCTGAGATTAGAAATAGAATCACTCAGGTGTTTATCTCATGACCTATAAGCTTCTCACCTAGTCTAACACTGCATCAAAAGGCTGAGAACCACCTTTAAATATTTGAAAGAACCTACCGAACACTAATTTGCTTTTCATAAGTATTATATTCACAATATATTTTCAAAGCAAGGCTTATTTCCAGAAAAGCTGGGATTACTTTATTTCTGGAGATTCAGAAGAATCTTGGGCCAGCTAATCTTGGGCCCATGGAAAGTATAAACTAGATGGGCACACGAGGGCTATCTTTAGCCTTCTCATTTTTGGACATATTTCTGCTTAGATGTTTGTTCCTCTGCCAACTAAGAATTCTCTGAACAATATTTAGATTCCCTTGGAAAACGGAAGTTGGCTCCCAGAGCTCTCATCAGTACAACAGACCTGCTGGGTGCTGTTCTGGGGTTCTTGATGGGGCTAAATTACAGTACAAGAGAGTGACAGAACCCTGATTTTCCTTAAAATGTGTTTTTAATTTCTGGAAAGATTTGAACACTATTTTTTTTCCTTTACTTCTGGTTCTAGTCAGGACTGTAATCATATCTCAGATTTTAGTGATAAGGTTAGGTTTGCAGAGATTTGGGCTATGATCAAAAACAGAAATGCCAGAACTCACCAGACAAAATCTATTTCTATAGAATATTTAAGAATAAAAAAATTCTTCCTTCATCAGGCGATGAAAGGAGACAGAGACCCACATTGGAGCACCGGACTGAAATCTCAAGGTCCAAATCAGGAGCAGAAGGAGAGAGAGCACAAGCAAGTAACTCAGGACCGCGAGGGGTGCACCCACACACTGAGACAATGGGGGATGTCCTATCGGGAACTCACCAAGGCCAGCTGGCCTGGGTCTGAAAAAGCCTGGGTCAAAACTGGTCTCGTTGAACATAGCGGACAAGGAGGACTACTGAGACCTCAAGAACAATGGCAATGGGTTTTTGATTCTACCGGACCTATTGGTTTCGTGGGAGCCTAGGCAGTTTCGTGGATGCTCACCTTACTAGACCTGGATGGAGGTGGGTGGTCCTTGGACTTCCCACAGGGCAGAGAACCCTGATTGCTTTTTGGGCTGACGAGGGAGGGGGATTTGATTGGGGGTGGGGGAGGGAAAGGGGAGGCGGCGGTGGGGAAGAGACAGAAATCTTTAATAAATAAATAAATAAATTTAAAAAAAAAGAAAATTGAAAGAAAAAAAAGAATAAAAAAATTGGGGGCAGTTTGGCCATATTGAGATGACCGATGAGAACAGTCATTATGGAGAATTATGGAGAGCAAAAGTCGGTGAGAAAAGGCTGGCAATCCCGGAGTGAGGCTGAGGGGCGATGCTGCTACCTGGAGCTCAGTTTGCAGTGTCGCAAGAGCAGAGAAATTTCATTGTCACCTAAAATATAGTTTGTTCCCAGACTCTTAAAAGTTCTATTCATGTGTGTCATAAAACTATGTTAGTGCTTGACAAATATGATAGTCAATATTCTGATTTAATACTCAAAATTGTAGGAATATTAAAATATTCAGTTCTTCCTTTCTTTTTGGAAACAGTATTGGACGAGGCTTCCCTGACACTAATTCTTCAAATACGACCTGCTTTTCAGTACTGGAGAAAAAGGGTCCACTGACTTCACCACGATTTTCTGTACGGACCAGGTCCTCGGAATTCAAAGGAAGCATGGATGAGTAACACCAGCATCTCTTTTGATGCTGTTAGGGATCCAGAATGTCAAGTCAAGCTCCAGCTCTACTGACCTATGAACTCATGTTACCACATCTCCGGAAAGCACTGGAGAGCTGACATCTACTGAGTGGGTAGCTGGGTACTGCTTGCCCTGCTGGCCTTGCAGCAGCTAGAGTCCACAGTGAAACCACTTTTGTGGGTTTGTTTGCTCTGACTGTGCTTGGGGTTTTGACATATATTGGTTTGCACAGAGCCTGCACATTCTCTTTTCAGCAGTGCGACCCTCAGCTCAGCTACCACTGACAACAATCTGTTACGTGAAACCAACAATAGGGTCTCAAGAAGCTATTTAGGTATAGGAGAGGGACAAACGCTCACTGATAAAGAACCAATTAGATGCCGCCGCGGATCCAGCTGCCTTTGTCCAGTCATTCTGCCCAGGGCAGAAGAGCACCAACTGCAAGCTGTCCCTCCACCGCCTGCTCTGCTCTGACCACCCAGGAGAGTGTGAGGGCAAGAGAGAGCCTGCTACCCTCTCCCTCGGTGTTTAAACTGTGTCATCAGCAGACAAGACCATGCCCTAGGGTTTGCGGCCCCAAAAGTCATTGGCTAAGTGGATCAAAATCCCACCACGCTTCCCCATTTTTTTCTAAATAAGAATGTTCTAATGCTAACATAAAACTATTGACAATAGGAACAACTATCAAGCATTGTGCAGAAGAGAGAAAACATAATAAAAGCATAAATAGCATCCTACGAACACCAGGAACAACATCAAGAAAGAAACACAGGCTAAATGTCCAGGCCATAGGGAACTGGCAGATTACAGAGATTATAAATGGATCAAAATCCCGCCACAACCATCTCCTGAAAGAAGAACTTGTCTTCCCCTCAGCCTGAAGCTCACAAACCAGTCCAGCCTCTTGGCTGGGGACCCTTCTCCTTGTCACCTGCCTTTCACGAGGCAGGAAAGAAATCCTGACATTACCTTTGCAGCAGTTGCGCTGACTCCGGAGTGTGGTCAGATTGCTCCACTGTGGCATAAAGCCAACAGAAGAGCAAAGAGACACTTAATGAGAGACCTAGAGAATGGTTAGAGGCCAGCCTGATCTACAGAGAGAGTTCCAGGACAGGCTCCACACTCCAAAGCTACAGAGAAACCCTGCCTGGAAAATCAAAAAGAAAAAGACAGAAAAAGAAAAAGAAAAAGAAAAAAAAGAACAGTGGTATTCAACACATCTGCTCAAATCCTAGAAGGAAGCCTCTCCAGCTCCCTCTCAGCTCTTCTTTTTCTCCCCACTCCCAGAATACGAAAGTTAAAGGCTTTTCTTTTCTTTCGACTATGTCTTGTTTTTGTTCTTTCTGATTCCAGCCAGGCCTTAACACTTGAATGGGTCCCTCCTCCAACTAGGGAAAATTACATGAGCTGAGTCACTGTGGCTCAGACAGAAGCAAGAAAATCTTTAGACAAATGCCTAGCTTACTGTACTTGGTCCAGGAATTCCCAACATAGGGCTTTTGTCCGAGGTGTTTCCTCTGCAGGTTGCAGAATTTTACATCTGAAAAACAGCTGAATTTCTTTTAACAGCTGAATATTATACTATCTACTTCTTGAAATTCATTTTGTGACACATTTTACTGTGCCTTTAGGAAAAGAGATGAACGGATCTGGTAAGGACAAAAATATATATAGATCACAGCTGAGCAAAACATCAAAGTATTTTAAACATTTCCCCACCTCTCTCTGAGTAATACCACAACCCACCCAGTGTATAGCCTTACCATTTAGGTACCGCACCATCCGCCACAAGATGGCTTCTTGTCCAAACCATCTTTCCATATTCCTTAAAATCACCAGTGGTCCTTTGAGGTCTGAATGTAAAGTATCTTTGGACAGTAGACAAGATGGCTCCATGGATAAGGGTACTTGCTGCTCTGATAACCTGATTTTAATGTCCAGAACTCACAGAAAAGTGGACAGAGAACTGATTCCACAAAGTTTACTTTTGACCCCAGTACATTCTCTGCAGCATGTAAGTCCCCCTGTATATACTAACAAATGAATGAACAAATGTCTTAGAAATCCTAGCACTTTTACCATATCTTCAGCTACAATGGTCTATCATCATCATCACATACTTCTTCCCAACTCCTACCCATGGTCTACCAGTCTTCCTCATGGTATATCACCAGTGTTTGAAATAATGAATCAAAACAACAACAACAACAACAACAACAACAAAATGATAAGTATAGGGCTGGAGACTTGGCTCAGAGGTTAAGAGCAGGATTGTCCTTCGTGGACTGAGTTCAGTGGCCAACACCCACGTTGTGACCCATGGCCACAACCTCCTATAACTCCAGAACCCGAGGTTCTCATCTCACATGGAAAAGAAACACAGAGAGACGTGTATTCACATACACAATAAAATTAAAATGATAAAGAAAAGTATCTGTGTCCTATTTAAGGATATTTACTGCCTGCCCTTTATAATTAAAAACTCTCTTTCCCACGATCTGCAGGACCACAGGAGACCTATGTGCCAGCCGTCTCTGAGGTCTTCTCGCTTTCTGTTGTGTTGACTGGTAGCTCAGGCGCTTTCTCTACCCTCACCATATGCCAAGCACACTTCTGCCTTTGCTGTTTGCACACACTTTCCTCTCCCTGGAGTGCTCTCAGGCGCTGCCTCGACACGACACCCTCCCTGATGCCTTGAGTTCCATCCCTGTGAGCCACTCAGTGAAAGGAGAGATTATTTTCAGGTTGTCCTCTGACCTCCACATGTGGGTCTTGACAAGCATGCATAGCCACACACACACACACATAAAAAAAAAATGTAGTAAGTTTTTAAAAATATAATAGCAATATGCCTAAATCTTTTGATAAAGAAAACCACTTATGGCAACCTTTATCAAATCATTATTTAGAAATCAGTAGTTGTATAGAATACTGGTAAATCATTTTCTTACCCAATATCTGCCCAACATTTCACTAGTGAATCCCTTACACGGCATTAATGCATACACTTCAAATGATGAAAATCCTGTTCTTTTCACGACACAATTTTTAAAGAGCAGGATAGTTTCCTTATTTTGGAACAAAGCATGTGACAAAACAGTCAACAACTTGTAAATCATATTTCTCTCCTGTCTTTAAATTTTCCAAGATTTTTATAACACACCCTCACTATTAATAGATGCCTTAGAAGTTACTTTTATTTTCTTAGAATAAATGGGAGCAAAACCACTTTTCATTGAGTTAAATCTAACACTTCAAAATGGACATTTATTCTTACTTAAATTGAGCATGTTTTTATTGTTTTCATAATTTTATCTGCCCTGGGAAAGTAGATTTGGCCTGCTGCCTTAATGTGACACTTGTGTCAAAAGCATGTAGCTTGCACATGTTTACTAACAGATATAACTATTTCCCACAATTCTAACTGAGCACCCAGCTTCACCAATGAAGATATGTAGACCCAACTTTACAATACCTAGATTCTATTCTCATTTTTACTATTATCATTTTGGTTTACTAATAAATTTAAGCATCCCATATTTATCCCTGCAAACAATAGCAAGCCTAATATTAACCAAAATGTATGATTATTGCAATGGACTATAGCCCTTATTGCTTCTAGCAGAAATAAAACTGAATAAAAAATATTTGATACTTCCTGGCACTTGGACACATTTTGAGAGCTCTCCCATTAAGACAGTCAAACACAATTTAACTGTGGTAAGCTTCAAACAAAGCAAAGATGGAGAGACAGATTTGACTCAATACTTTAAACCCAATCTTCAAACACACACACACATCCACGCACGCTTGCGTGCGCACGCGTGCACACACACACACACACACACACACACACTCTAAAGGAGTTGCTGATGATTTGAATGACAATGAAAACTTAGAATTTGCTAACTAATTGTTTAAAAAAGTAAAACATTTGCTGTGTCCATTATTTAACGCTCACTTAAGACAGGTTAAAGGTAAGTCATCTATGAACTGTGAGTTGTTTATATTTTTTTTTCAAATTAATTGAGTTCAGTTTCTTCTTTATCAATGCATAGTATGTCCCAGGGATGGGGTATTAATTACCAAATATATATAAACGAAGACATCCTGGTCCCTCAAAGCCTGACAGTATAACCCACAAGGAATCCAATGCATATCCATTTTGAGAACAGAAACTTCATAAGAAGTCTCAGCATTAGAAAAATTTTTTCAGCCACCATGATATCTAAACTGCCAAACACACAGTTTGAGTAAACACTCCGTAGGCACAGCAGATGAGAAACAGCTGGCAGCCCCAGGCTGTTCACGGCTAAACGAGTTGAAGACTCGTCATCAGAGCTACTGAGGGTATTAGTGATAGGATAAGTGTTTGTATGCTTTCCTGCCAATAAACTTCCTTTTGCTCATGGATTCAAATCTAGGGGCTTTGACTGATGCTGGGCATTCCTCGTTTAATGCCTAGAAAAGAACTTGATGTATCTTTAGTTTATCCTTAGTTTACTTCTCTGCTGCTGTGATAAGACACTGAGCAGAAGCAACTTGGGGAGGAAAGGATTGATTTTAGGCTAGAGTCTACAGATTTTACAGGATTTTAGGTTAACTCTACAGGTTAGAGTCTCCCATCAAATGACGCCAGGGGAGGAGCTTGGGGCGGGAAAATGAAAAAACAGAAGAGCACTGCTTACTGGCTTATTTTTTGTGGCACACTCCACTTGTTTTCTTATGTAACCTAAGACCAGCTGCCCAGGGGTGTCACCACCAGCATTTGGACTGGTACTCCTACATCCATCATGAATCAAGAAATCCCCCCCCCCCCAATAGAAACATCTCCAGGCCAATTTGATGGAGGCGATCCCTCAGTGAGGATTCCTCTTCCTAGGTGACTCTACGTTAACAAACTGGCATACTTCTTCAATCCCACTATTTGGTATTTTTTAATTGATCTGACAGAAATCTGAATAAGGATAGGGCTGATGAGATGGTTCAGCAGGAAAAGGAGTTCACAGCCAATCCTGATAATCTTGAGTTCGATCTCCAGGACCTACATTGTAGAAAGAGAACTCATTCATTCAATTTCTCCTCTGACCTTCAAAAACATGCTTTTGGATGAGGCATGCACACACACAAATAAACAAATTATGTGTAATAAAATTACAGATTTTGAAAAGCTATATATTCAAAAAGTGTATGAATGGCTTTTATTTTATTATTTTATTATTGTAAATGACTAACATTGGAGGAGGCTGTTTATTAGTTCCCGGCTGCTTAGACCCAAAATAATCACTCAGAAACTATATTATTTGCAATACTGTTTAGCCAATAACTTAAGCATATTTCTAGCTTGCTCTTCTATCCTAAACTAGCCCATCTCCATTAATCTGTGTATCACCACATGGTAGTGGCTTACCAGGTAAAATTCCATCCGGCATCATGGCTTCTCTCTGACTCTGCCTTCTTCCTCTCTCTATATATATATCTCTCTTCCAGCCTGGCTATAGTCTGTTAAGCCATTGGCTGAAAGCAGCTTCTTTATTCATTAACCAATAAAAGCAATACATATATAAAAGGACTTCCCACACCTGGCTAAAAGGAAAAAAGAATCTGAAAACAAACAAGAAAAATCACCCAACTTTCATTTTTACCTCAGGTGCCTTGAACTCATGATTCTCTTTGTTCTGCCTCAGTGTGCTGGGATTATAGATAAGTGCCACACATAGGGGTTACAATTTAAGGCTCTCTACCACAGCCATTGGCTTTTCACATTTATCAAGCTTAGTCTACTGATCTGTAAGAATCCATGAAAGAAAGACACTGTTGCTTGCACTTAGATGTTTCCAGGTTTTGGCTACCTTAGCATCTTTCTATAACACGGATGCCCCAGAGAGGCTGGAGCGGTACAGGCACATGGTGACTGTCTGTGGCACAGGGCTAAAGCTCAGGCCAAGAGTTCAAAGATCTCATTTCATCATAAATTCCTGTGCCAAGAGGTCACCCAACTGCCATGGCTGCTGATTAAATAGCGAAATAGTAAATCATGTACGAAACTTAATGATTTCTCTTTGTGGATGAATCAACCTGTTGGTCTTCCCCTTCCTTGCTGAAAACAGTGAAGTAGCTCAATGTATTGAAGCCTCTTCTCTGAGGCTATGGTCCCATTTCCCTTGGAATGGGTTTCATGATAGCACTTTAAACACCTTTAAAGGTACATGAACTGGCTGAGTCAAAACATGGGTAGGGGGAAGGTATAAAGAGAAGGCTGTATTCAGAGTCCCATAATCCCTCCTTCGAGGCTGAACACAAAGAAAAGATCAGTTAGCTGTCTTCCTGTGCACTGGTGACAGCTACAGGACAGAGGCCCCTTGGAGAAGCATGGCTGTCTCGCACCACATCCCACCTGCTGCTCATTCTCAAGCGCCAGGCACGGTTTGCAGAAGCCATTCTGAATTTAACGACAACAATTTGGAGACTGCAAGCCGCAGGCTGACTTTGAACATGTGTTTGTTTATTGGCAGAGATAGTAGCACACCATTTACTCACAGAGACAAGAGAGCAAATCTACACTAATATAAGAATCCATATGCTGACCTTCCCATGCTAGGAGGCACAGCTCTCCATGAGACCCTAACAAGGGTGGGAATTAAGAACGAGTCGGAGAGAAGCTGCTTTGCTTGCTTTGATGACGTGGGCAGGCAGAGGAATGTGCTTTTGTAAAATAACCTGGAATGTGGCGGAACATAAATGCACCTTCTGTCTCGTGGAGCGCTATTACAGTGCGATGCTGGGTAAATGCTTGCTGGCGTTTCCAAATAGTTTTTGTTCCCCTCATTTCTTTCTTGGCTCCATAGTGCAATCCGCATGGTTTGAGCACTAGACTTCAAATGAGACCCCCATTCAGAGCATGTGCAGACAAAACGAGTGGTTTCCTTAGTAATGGAAACTATGTGAGAACCTCAGCCAGCCAGGCTTCTGCAGGAGCTTAGGGATCACAGAGAAGCCCTTGGTGGCCACAGTATAGCTGGAGGGCGCCCCAAAGTCCCACCCATCCAAAGCACTGAACATCCATGGCATCGTGGCATCTCTACCAAAATATAAATAACCTCGATGAGAGATTAAGGGTGTAAGAAGCACTCTTAACTCTGAGAGTTAGTTTGCTCATTTTCTAGATCATGTCTATGGAAAGCCAAGAGATTTCTCAAGAGACACATGTTGTTCTTTTGTTTGATTATGTTTTAAACATTTCCTTAACACCAGAAGTAAAGCTTGTCTTACCATTTTTCTGTCTATGCTTAAAGGTTGCTTCTGATTTTGTAGTTGTCTCTAAAACAATTGTCTTAAGGAAGAAAGCTTTGAAATTCTTCTGTTAAACAGGGTGCAGGTTTGACTGTGTATAGTCATGTGCAGATATCAATGTGAAGGACATTTATGAACAGGAAATGCGCTCCAGTACTAAAGCTTTCCATTTGTATTTATGTTTTCTTAAACATTTGTTTCAGGACAATGTAGTACTCACAAAAAGAGCTGCTTTCTATCATAAATGAAATCACTAAGTTTTGTCATAACTAATGATCTTCAGCTGCAGAGATGGCTCATCAAGGAAGTGCTCGCCTGGCAACCATGAGGACCTGAATTTGGATCTCTAGAAGGAGGTAAAAGCTGGACATGATGGTGTGCGTCAGTAATCCTAATGATGAATGGGCGGTGTGCAAACAGGAAGCTCACTGGCTAGCCAGTCTAGCATGATGGGGGTTCTGCCCCCCCCCCCATACAATGTGGAAAGTAATAAAGAAAGACATCTGATGTCCCTTCTGGCTTCCACAAGTACATACACCTACATGTGTGCATTCTCACCCACACAGGAACATACATATGAACAAGTACATATGCATATAGTATATACAACAAATAAATAAACTACCCTGAAATGAAAAGTTATGAAAATAAGTTTAAATATTTGATCTAAAATAATGCTTGCCGATGAGTAATAGTCTATAGATGCCATGATGTCCACCTGCTAATTCGGAAGCCAGAAACACGGACAATATTTTGAGCTGTGTGGCACAGTCAAATTATATCAGTATTGTACTATGAATTTGTGGATTAATCTGATTACAGATTAGAACAACATAAAACCAAAGAACGATAAAATAATAATAAAAGGAGGCCAAAGAACACCTGAGGAAGAACAGAGCAAGGACTGAGCTGCCACTTGTCAGGGCGCTGACTTGGAGTTTGACTGATATTCCAGCCTCAGCACCACACTAGCTCCCTGATGGCAAAAGCCAGACAGCCTCAGTTTCTCTGCTGTGAAAAAACAGGTTCCTGGATGTCTCCAGCATCGCCAAACACAACTGAACATGCACTGTGCTTGCCATGTGTCAGTGTCCTGCACACAACTGAACACGCATGGTGCTTGGCATGTGTCAGTGTCTTGCACACAACTGAACTCAGCAAGGGCTATTTATTATCATCCTAGGTATTTTTATTTTTCCAACATGCATAATTTCTTCATTTGCACACCAATACATGTTTCAAATTATGATCTATCCCACTGTGTTTTGTGGATAGCTGAAGAAAAATCATTTCTATTTCTCTGAACAACAGAAATAATAAATACAATAAAAAGAATAACAATACTATATTTGCTATCACACACAACTGCACATTGCCATTTTTTGAAGCAGTAAGGTTTCTCTCTCTCTCTCTCTCTCTCTCTCTCTCTCTCTCTCTCACACACACACACACACACACACACACACACACACACACAAAATAAAAACCCAAAAAACTATAATGGTCTTCCTCATGGCCCATGTTCACCACATCAAGTCTTTACATAATTAGTCTCCGGCCCAGTAGCCTATGGATTGTGACGAGCTCTCTTGCACAAGTGTGGAAGCAAATACTCTTGCCCACATGTATGTGTACTAACACATACATGTCAACACATATGGGCTTAAAAACTAATTCTGCTACGCTTAAGAATAATTCCTCATTGGAATGTAATAAAATAGTACGGTGACTATAAAGTAGAAAAGAATGCTTCCGCTCTTTTCCACCAAACTTCTAACATCTTTGCATCTGTTTATTAAGCAGTACCTTGAGATAATTACTCTCTGATACACACCCAGAGGCAAAACTCCAAACTCAGTCTCTCAGAAAAGACAGCAAATTACCCACAAGAAGAAATCCACTCAAGTTGAGAGAGGAAACAGTGAGAGACACCACGCTAAAGCGACACCACGAGTGTGCTCTAAGGGGAGGAAGATGAGAAGGGCGAGAGCGGCAGCAGAGGAGGGTGAGGCAGGGGACATGCGTGGAAGGCATGGGAGGAGCAAAATGTGCAAGATCCACCAACAGACTGAACGCAGATTCGAGAAGAGGGCCAAGGAATCTGGACATCTTTAGGTCACTGGGCCAAGATATTACAAGAGAATCACTAAACAAAGGAAGAAAAGAATTCAAGAGAAAAATAAAAGGTCAGCCTTACACACTGGTATGAGGTAGCTGAAGGCCATGTAAACAGAGAAGTTGATCAGAGAACTGGAAAATGATATAGGAGAGAGGGTAGCTAGAAGTGTGGGTAGGCAGACGGAATTTTGGTTGCAGTGTCAGTGATATGAGAGTGAGAAGGGCATGAGAAGAAAAGATAATTGTGCCTCAGTCAACAAGTAAAGAGCAGTTGCAAAGGAACAAATTTAGAATGTGCTCACAGGAGGCAAACACCGGGGGACAATTATCCAGGTGAGTCTAATAATGAGTAGGAGGGGGTTCCAAGAACCAAATTCAAAGGGCACTGCTGATATTCCAGAGTAGAATTTCAGGATCAATCATTAGTGAAGAAACCAGATTTAAAACAAACAAAAACCTTAAGATGTAAATAACAAATAATGATGTGACTGCAGGAAATGACAGTTCTTCAGAGAAATTTATTTAAGTTAAGTTGAGATGAAAAAAAAAAAAACAGTGCAGAATTAAAGACTTAGGTGAGAACTATTATCATTTTACCGTGAGTGAAAATCGAGAATACATGTGGCTTATGTAGACATATGTAAACTGCAGGGTGGTGTGGTAATCAAAACGGACAGAGGCAGATCCCTGACAGCACAGGGTAGATGGTTTTGAAGGATCCAGAGACAGACACGGAGAAACTCAAACTTCAATACAAAAGAGTTGGTGGTGAGTCTGCATAGACGTGCGTTCGTGGGTTGGGATGATGAAATTCGGGGACTTCAGCAGCAGCAGCAGCAGTGGTCTCCTTCTGATGTGGTGAGTTATGAGAGTCGATGACTGGGGCAGGGTGCTAACGTTGAGAACCATCAGGGAAAAGAGGACGAGGGATGACTGAGGACAACACAAGACGATCCTGATTCTGTTTCCCTCTGTAGTAGGCAGCACAGGCACCACTGTGTGGTGTTCTCCATGACACCAGCTCACAGTCCCAGGAACAGAGAAGGAAGATCACAGTGCCACTCGGAAGTTCTCCGTGGACACACATACAGCAGGAAACTAGGCTGGGAGAATCAAAGGGACTATTGAGCTTAGAAGGTCAACTTTGGTGAGTGGGAAAGACACAGCAGAGGACATCCAGGGGCAGATGAAGAACTGGCGTTAGAAGATGTGAGTATTTGCACTATCCAAAAAGTAGACACAGAGAAGGACTTCTGAATAGACCAGTTGGATGGGAGTTATGGTTAAAAGAACCCAGAGGCTCAACACCTCTGATGTCACATAGTCCCACCTACCCGCAGTACAAAAGCCACGTCCAAGAGGTTGTTGTTCACAGGAAAGAAGGGGAAAGGACAAGTAAAGAGGGCCCTCCTTTGGTTGAAGGAAATTACTAATTGCAAAGCTGCAATCTCTCAAACCTTTACTGATGTGTGATTCTGCTCTGTATGCTGTGAATATTATTGGTGAATAAAGAAACTGCCTTGGCCTGTTGACAGGGCAGGGAAGAGCCAGATGGGGAAAACTAAACTGAATGCTGGGAGAAAGAAGGCCAAGTGAAGAGAAGTCATGTAGCCCACGCAGAGACAGATGCTGGATGGAACTTTACCTGGTAAGCCACAGCCATGTGGCGATACACAGATTAATGGAGATGGGTTAGTTTAAGATATGAGTTAGCCAGAAATATACCAGAGTCATTGGCCAAGCAAGCAGTGTTTTATAAAAAATAGTTTCTGGGTGACTATTTCAGGGCTGAGCAGTTGGGAACAGACAAGAGGCTTCTTCACAACACTTTACTGATAACTTGGGTGCAAAAAGATCTTTTTTTTTTTTTATCAGAACTCAAGTCTGAAGTCAACTGGCAACTAGGAAACAGTGGCATAGTGGAAAGGTGAAGAGGAGAATGTGTACCATATGTAGCAGCGAAATATTTACAGGGATGCTACTAGGACAGGAAAGACAGAGGAAATGCCAGAACATGGTAGTCAAAACGTGCAAGCACAAAACACGGCAGCCTTAAGAGATGACAGAATGAGGAGTCTCCAAAACCCATCATTCCTAGAAGCCTACATTTGGATTAAGACATAGACACAAGAATGCCTGTAGAAAGTAGTTGAATCATGGTGAAATCTGTAATTGAATAATGGGAAAGATGAAAATATTAGGAGTCTCCCTGCAGTTCAAGAGAATATATTAGGAAGTTAAGATGGAGCCAATTTTATGAATGAAGGTGATGGCATCAGAATAGCAGGGATGGCTCATCACTCCCTTGAGTGGGTGGCTGTCTTTGGAAGACGCATTCCCTCCAGAAAAGCAATGGCTCTGCACACGGACCACAAAACACATGAAGAGCTTGAACTCTAGGCGTCCTGCTCTTCATCACAGAAGAAAGAGAAGTGGGTGCCAATGATAGCAGTCACCTTCTAGCTCTTGCTGAGTAACTCATGTAAGGATGACATACAATATTAATAGAAATTCAAATGATCTTTTTATTTCTAGACGATACAGTATGACTGCACGCCTAAGCATCTTATGCAAAAACGTGTTTGCTTACATTTTCTGGACATTGCCGCACTGAACTCTTACTTGGAAAATAATAATTTTCATTAGTCTATCTTTATAAAAGAACCCCTACTAAATTTAAAAAATCCTAATGAAATTTGCATAAGAAAATCAAACTATGAGAAAACTTATTTCAGGTTACCTTGGTTTTTAATTTTTGCATAGAATTTGCATGAAGAACATACATGTCATCTGATTCTTAGGTTTTAGTTCTTGTTAAGAAATTACATGAATCAATAGAGGGAGAGGAAATCAACTGTCTTATTTATAGGGTCCGAAACAAAATGCCCGAACAGAAGAGTTCAGCAGAGAACAAGGCCAGGTCCAGAAAATACACCCTGCTTTCTGATCACAGAAGGCTCGCTGTGAGTAATCTCTGGACTTAAGCCACCAAGTTGACAAAATTTGTTACCCGGGAGAGTCTCGGTTTAAATTTTCTTTCACATAAATGGAAGAAAATGATCACACAATGGCTGTTACTATTGTAGTCAACAATCTTTAATATATAAACTATTACTGAACATAAACAGTGCATGGAATCTATTTTTGTTTTTGCCCTCAACTTGCTCTCAGATCATATATAAGCTGAAATACACATTGAAGCAAAATAAACAGCAATAAAAATTTGAGTATGAATAAAGTTTTTTTGTTTGTTTTCAATATAGGGCTTCTCTGTATAACCCAGACTGTTCTGGAACTTGCTCTGTAGAGCAGGCTGACCTCAAACTCAAGAGATCTGCCTGACTCTGCCTCCTGAGTGCTGGACTTAAATGTGAGCATGACCGCTCACAATGAGTTATGCCCAGCATAACTTTGAATGAGAAGGCCGGGTCCTCTAAAATTAGTATGAACTTTTTTAGCAGAAACTTTGTAGAACAAAAATTTTGTTTGTTTTGTTACAAAACCAACCCCTGAGAATTCAAATGTGGGGCTGAAGAGATGGCTCACAGGTTTATAAGATCAGGGTTCTATTCCCAGCACTCACATGGTGATTTGGATCCACCCAGCTAAGCAAGCAAGTGAATAACACATATATATTAGGTAAAACAATCACACATAAAATAAGATGGATAAATCTAAATCAAAAATTAAAAACTAAAGAATGCAAAGTTCAAGAAGTGAGGAAGAATAAGATGTTTGAGTTCTCTGAGAGATAAATGTGTAAGGAATAAAGACCAGAAATAGAGACCAGCAGCAGAAAGAGAACAACTCAGTCGAGGTGCCGGTGCTGAGTGTCAGCCTCGGGTCACACCTACTGCTGGGGGAGTGCAGGTTCCACCTGTGCACAGCTACGAGACAATACGCAATTCCGCCAAGTTTGCGGTGGCTTGATCTCTAAATGAGGCTGACTACTGAGCATTCTACTGTGTGTACAAGCACGTGCATGACCATGTGTACATATGTGTGTAAGGTGAGGAGATATGTGCACATGTAATGCACATGTATGTGGAGGCCAAAAGATAACTTCGGGTTCATGTATTAGTCATCAGGCATTAGCTACCTTTTTTTTTTTTTTTTTTAAATGTGTGATAGGGTCTTTCATTGGCTTAAAACTCACCAATTTAGCCAGGACGGCTGGTCAGTGAGCAACAGAAATCTGTCTCTCTCCCTGCCTCCCCAGTGCTGGAATTACAGACGCAGGTCAGTTTGCTGTTGATGCTGTTTTGTTTGTTTGTCAATGTGGACTGTGGGGATGGAGTCAGGTCCTCCTTTATGGAGCACAACACTTCGTCAGGTCAGCCACCTCCCAGCCTAGGCATCTCATGGTCTACCAGGGTGAAGTTCATGAAATCGGGATCTTTTTACCAAGGTGCCTATGCTCAAAAGTTGTCTTTATTATAGGTTTCAGCATGAATGTGATTTAATTACACGTGGATACAACTGAATACTGTTACAAAGGTTAGATGCTGACTGAAGCAAGACAGTGCCAAAGAAGAATTCACATCTTATTTTCAAATAATAGTTATTATTTATACATAGGAGAGCAATAATATTTGATGCACAAAAGTTTGAAGACTTTTTTAAAAGATAAAGAAATGCCACTCATTTATGCCATTTACTTTATTTTAGGTTTTTATTATGCATATTTTCAGTTATTTCACATTATCTACCTATCATATCTTTATGTTATTTTATTTTCTTTTAAGACAAAGGTCCTAGCATATTACACAAGCTAGGCCAAACTCCTGGGTTTCAGCAAATGTCATGTTTCAATCTCCAGAAAGCTGACACTTTAGTTGTGTGTCACGATGCACAACTGCTTGCTGTATCTAAACACTGTTTTACAACTCTGAATTTCACCATATATGCAGAAGGTACGTGCTTCTGCCCTCCACGGGAAAGCAGCTCGGTGCTTTGTTGTTTATAATATTATTTTTAGCATAGCTAATGAAACAGTCAATCTTCTGAAAGAAAAGAACTAAGATGGGCAGATCTAAAACAAGAAAGAAACCTTTTGGGCCTGAATGAAAACATATGCGGAAAGTTGGAGGACAGGATTTGAGAACAAAACAAGAACCAAGGATTTTTCTTCCTGGTGCCTCACAAGTTTCCTGGTCTGGGTGTACTCAGATTGATAAATTAACTTCTTTTCTTCAAATGAAGTCATAAGCTTCATTGAAAATAATAGTTAAGTAAAGACCTCATTTCTTTGGTCTGTCTCATATCTGTCTGTTGGATGAATCTGAATCTGTGCCTGCTGAATGCCCTCTTGTGTTGTCCTTTCCTGTGGCTCTGTCCCTAACAAAAGCCTTCGCTGTTTTTGACCAAATTTGACCAAATCAGAAATTATCACGTGGGAAGGGGGGGAAGAAAGACCTCAGGTTTTATGCGCAATTCTACAAGCTAAATCTCCTTTGAGAAGGAAAACAAAAACTGTTATCCAATGTGATTTAGTTCAGCACTGAAACAACCAACGAGGTTTGCTCATCTTGAGACGCCAAGCTGAGAACTTACTTGCCATTAGCATTAGTCTACAAAGGCCAAACCACTGGGGACCTTCATAGTGTCCGCCAGCTATCACCAGCAGCTTCTCCATGGGTATGTAGCTCTCTGGACATATCAGTACATGTGTCTGACTAGGCACCGTACTTCTTACAGTTTTATTCCCCAAATCATGACAGCAATAAAATTCTGTCAACACTAAAGAACACAACAATACAAACACATCTACTGTCTAGTGTATACAATTCATTTCTTTTTAAAAATAGTGATTTATTTCTGGCATCCCTTGTTGCTGACTACATGGAATCGGTTGGCAAAGCTATCAATCAAATATTCATTTATTTTACAAATGAGTATTGAGTGCCCTGTGCAGTAGCCAGAGCACTGGCTGTGTAAGCAGACAGACTTAGTTGAAATTTTGGCCCCCTTATTTAATAGTTTGGGGACACTGGGCAAATAAGCACATTTTCCCACATTTCTATATTGTCTAGTGGGGATAAAAATATCTGTTATGAAGATGTTAAGTTTAACTACTTGTAAAACAAGCCCAGGCGCATACTAGCAGTCAACAAAAGTTTTCTGTTTTACTCTCTTGAGGAGGGGAGTTTAAAGACATAATAAGACAACACCTCCCCCCCCCCCGAGAATCTTAGAAACTGACATGGGAAGAAAGCAAAATTATAGAAATAATGATGAGAAGTGCTAAGCTTCTAAGAAATCAGCGTGCTTCTGGGGCCAAGAAGAGGTCTTCTCTACTAGTGAATCACGGCCGGAGGAACGTGCTGAAGAATGGACAGGCATAAAAAGTCAAGAAATGGAACAGATAGCAGAAAGGGCATCCGAACAAGGGAGAATCTCAGGAAAAATGAGGATAGGCTGCCGGAGAATGAGATGAGGATGACAAAGAGAGAGAGAGAGTCAGCCTTCGGCTTTACTACACCGCATTAACTTTCCTAGACTCTGTGTAGGTATCGGCTACTTTAATCCTCAGAAGAATCCTAGGAGGAAAATGATATGCCAAGATGCTACTTGAGCTCCGTGGTGACACTTCACAGGGATGACACTTGACACATGCTCTGGTCACAGATCAGGAGGCAGGTAAGGATTCATAGCCAACCACTTGGTCTTGACCCTGCAGGCAGCTCACTGCCCTGACTACTTCTCAAAGGAAGACACAGGAGAATAAATCCCAGAGTAGAATGGCAGCAAACATGTCTCAAATTAATAATTCTAGCTACTAAATCCATCAAAAGTATATCCTATTTTTATTTAATGATAAAGGCAGACCTCTTTCAGCACAATTTAAGGACTAACTATTCACTCACACATTTAAGTTTCTTGTGGGTCATTTTAATTATATCGAATATTCATTTGATAACTGCCATAATACAGATATACAATATAGGTAAAATGTACACTCATTATAGAGTACGTTTGTAATATACAATTTCTATTAGTACTGTGAACATTCCATAAATGAAGAAATGCAGAAAGAAAGAAGGAGGACAAGAAGAAAGCAAGAGAGAGAGAAAGGAAGAAGCAGTGACCAGAAGCAGCGGATCTGTCAATCACACACTAGATGACAGGGTAGCAGAGCTGAGAAATTCTCCGGAGTCGAGACATCTCACCTCAGGCTCTCTCAGAGCAGTTATGTGTAATATTTACACCTTCTAGAAGAGTGTTCTCAACCTTCTTAGAACTGTGACGCTTCAATATCTCATGTGGTGGTGAGCCCCAGCCCTAAAACTACTTCATAACTGCAATTTTGCTACTGCTATGAATCATGCTGCAAATATCTGATAGGCAGGATATCTGATGGGAGACTCTTATGAAAGGGCTGTTCCATCCTCAAGGAGGTCAAGACCTACAGGTTGAGAATCATGATACTATTGTTCTTTTCTCAGGACCAAAAGCAGTTTTATGATATCTAATGCCTTCAGATCCTTAGCCATCCACACCTGGATTCCTCATATGGTACCTTACCACAGAGGGGATACCTAATGATATTTCACTGAATGACTGACTTCTGTGGCAAGTTAAGACACTCCCCAAAACATACTTGATTTCAAGTTGCTGATATTTATAACAGGAGGAGAGCTACAGCCAAGGAGCTCTCAGTTTCTTCATTCAAGGCCAGAGTCATTTTTCCCTCTAATGAAATCTCATTTGTAAGGAAGGCTCTATGATATTATACTTAAAGACAAGTACAATATACTTTTGATTGATCATGCACCTACATTAGAAGAATAATCTCATTCCTTACATATGAAATACAGTAGTCATTTAGTAAAAACAAATTTCTAGGAAACTGTTATATATAAGGCATCTTTTAGAATATTATTCAATTCTAAATTATAAAAACATTTTATTACTTTATAAGTTGGAACTTAAGCATTACATGTGATTATTAGTTTTATTTTGAAAAGTTATTTTATTATGTATCCCTTTGAGCCTCACAACTTACCTTCAATAATAATTATTATTGAATATAATAATATTTATATTATTATAATAATATAATGGTTATATTATTATAATTATAATAATCAACAGATTTCTGGATTTGTCAGTTATAGAGTCAGTACCAATCAATCAAAATAAAATGGTTAAGGAGTCAGTATAATATAAAAGTTTTTTTGTTCCAAATAGTTGCTACAATTATAGCAGAATTCTTCTGTGTGTGTAAGCAAACCTACAAATATTCAAATGACTACAGCAATTCAGTACGCTCCAACTGGAGAAAGTAAAATTAGGGGGCTAAGGAGCTGCATGAGACGCACACCCGGCACCCACTGTCCTCCCTGGCTGCATCACTGTGTGCCCCCAAGGAGATGCTTGAGGACCTGGAGAGTGTCTGGTAAGAGGATAACATTCAGAAGAAGATGTCACTTGGCCAATGAAAAAGCCACTTTTGTTTTGAACTCATTTTTATCAAAAAGGTTAGGGATATGAATTATTTGCTAAAATAAAAATAATTCTGAGGAAGACCTGCAACAGCATTCAAAGTGCTTAGGCAGAAGTTCAAGGCCCTGTCTTCATTGACTAATCATTAAAACAAATAACTAAAGCATTCATATTTTTATTTTTTGATGAAAAAAAAACCTACAACATGAAAATATCTGGCAGTCAAAGACACCATCAGTGAGGCTAAGCTTCCTGGCATATGGCTATGATGCAGAGTACTGCGCTAAATCACTTCAGTAAACACCTTAAGGGAACAATTAGATGCTAAAGCTTTTGTCCCCCATCCCCCAGTAAATCTAATAAATGCCATTTCCTTTTCCTCCACGAGAGGGCAGACTTTCAAAGCGAGGGCTGGAGTCCCAGATAAAGCAGCTTTAACCTGTTGAAAATTGATCCCCGTGTTGCAGTTCTCTCAAGGGGTTTCTCCGGCGCACTGTCTGAAAAGCACGCCTATTACGGTCTTCTGCTCGTCACAGGTGTTCATGTGCTGAACACTTCACTATGCTGCGGTGGTTTCTACCCTAAATATCCAAAATGTTTTACATATAATGCTTATCCAGAATATTTTCCTGGTTAAATAGCCAATAAGCTTAAGAACAAAAAGGCTCACTTTAAGTGCTCAATTTATTGCAGTGAAAAGCATAAATCATACATATGAAACACAGACAGGTACACACACAAACAATGCAACACATATCCACTTTGTGGCATCTGATTTAGAGAAGTAGTTGTTACTGGAAAAGTTTATTTTTTAAATGCTTTCCCTTACATAACAATGTTGTGGGGTTTGGAGAAGCAAATATTGGCTGTAATTTAAAAATCTGGTCAGTGCAGATAAGAAATGTCATTTTAAAGCCTAACGGAACAAACAAATGCCCACCCCCCCCACACACACACAAAGGAAGTATCACCATCAACCACAAAAACAGGGAAGAAAGGAAGAAAGCAAGCAAGAGAGGGAAAGAAAAAGACCGCTATCAACTGCCAGTCATAGGCTAAATCCAGTAGGAACAAGGAAGCAAACAGCAGTTGTTAGAGCTGCAGGCTGCCCTCTTGAAATACAAAGCCACTGCTAAACTTCACAGACAGGGAGTGGAGTCGCTACCAAGTGTTAATATTCAGGAAATCCTTATTCATAAATGTTTTCTGTCTGTTCTCAGAGGGGGGGGGGGAACCCCACAGTTTCTCCAAATGACTGAAAATACCCCAAACGGGAAAACTTGTTGGAAACCCCTGCACATTCCTGCAAAAGGAAAAGCAAAAAGGAAAGACGCCGATTCCAAGGAAAAAACATGCAAGCCTGTTTCATTTATTTGTACCCTAAGCAGCGCTGTCATAGGACAGACAGGCTGCCTCAGCCAACCAGGCTAGAGCAGCTGCGAGTGCTACATCTTGGCAGTCTGAAGCGATTGGCTCCTCTCTGGGGAGTGGAGGGTGTTCAGTTATTAATGCCCGCTGAGCAGGCAGCACCATGTCAGTGTGACAACTGATCTGGTGAGCGATGCACCACTAACCACCATGGAAACAAGGAGAGGGGAAGCCAGCGAGCAGGATCTCTCTTCCCTGGATTGAGAGCGTCACCCTGCCTGCTGCCGGATAGAGTTCCAGGCAAGAGAAGGAATCCTAGCTGCAGGAGCCTGCCTTCCTTCATATTATAGAAAAAAAAAAAGAGAGATACCATCGCCTGCATGTGTGCATATCTATAGTATGTAATTGTGTACACTTTAGTACACATACATATGCACCTATTTATGCTGGGGAAAGAAGACAGCCATGTGATTATCTCTGCCAAGGGACTGTGCAAGCAGGGACACGGGAGGAGGGCTATCCCTGCAGCTGCTAATTCAAGGTAAGTTTAAAATACACCTATCTATTTAAATGTTCTCTATTCCGTGTCCTGTTGATGCTTGTGATTTTACACCTCAATTCTCCTCTGCTGTTTCCTGCCTGCCTGAATTCTAAGGGCATTTTTCTTTGCATTTCACTTTGGAGTGGATGTGCAAACCCCTTCAGTTCTGTGTGTGCCTAGCTATGTCCGTGGGACTCTCAGCCAGGCATTTTCCTAGCTTGAATGCCCATCCGAGGACGTGAGTGGGAGAGAAAGAGCAGTGCTGGGGGAGGAGACAGAGGAGGGAGAGAGAAGAGAAGGGGGCCCAGGGGGAGAAGGGAAAGAGAGAGAAGCGGGGAAGAGAGGGAGCCGGAGAGGCTCAGGGAGAATTGACCAGGAAAGAGAAGGAGGGAGGGAGAGAGAAGCAGAGACGTGTAAGAGGGAGATGGAAAGGTCGGGGTCCTTTTCTTCACAGTTGTGGCCGTGAAAAGCAGCCCCCTGAGTTTCTGTTTTGAGGCATTTTTCACCCCCTGCCCCAGTGGATGGAGATGAAGGTGAATCTGCTGTGTGTCAGGAGGGAAAGGCACCAGGCAGAGTAGCAGAACGAGCGTATCACAAACAGTTATTGAATTTCTGCCAGACTACATCTTACCGATTGTGGTAAATGACTTCCCTTTAATAACAACCCATCCCCGCACTGGTCGGAAGGGACGGTGCAAACGTCTGGTTGCCAATGCAGCAGCAGAAGCTACCATGCTAGGTAAGAGTCCTAGGAACCAGAAGAGTTCTCATCTTCTTTGGGAATTAACAGGACCACAGAAGGATGGCTTCAAAGTCCATTTCCTATTTACAAAGATGGCTCGTTCAGACCAACTGTAATATCCCCTTTGCTCTCACTGACCTGGGTGGCTTAATCAGTTCTAATTTATTCCTCTTTTAACAATATGTCCTTGTTTTGGCGCCTCTAATTTTATTGAAAGCAGGCTGTGAACATGAGAGGGATTCTTCTTAGATTAGCGAAAAGGAGACAGTCGGAGAAATAAAGAGGGAAGCCAAAAATGTGAATACCTATCGGGAAAACAGTGTGCCCTGGTCCAACAAATATTACTTGTGCCCTGAGTTCCCCATCTTCAGTTGCAGAAGCAACGCCTCTGAGACAGAATTGCTGCCAGTCAACTCCCTGAGCATCCATGGAGTGATGATTCATGGAACACTCTCTGGACTGATTTTTACTTCCAATCTTGTAAGCACAAGCCGGCTACTTAGAGTAATGCTTTCAAAGAGCCAGCACCCACTGAGCTGGCTGCGGAAGCCTTCCCTGCCCTGCTAAAGGGTGCTGTGGAGGCATCACAACAAACGCCGCATTTAGATTTCAGCTGCTGGAGCTCCTTCATTTCTTCTCTTAGTTCAACTCACTTAATGGAGTCTGCTGCTTTGAAACTGGGTGTTATTCTTTTCCCAAGCTGTGATTTCAGACTTACTGGTTTCCGAGTTTATGATAGATGCCAGAACTGAAAGACAATGAGTAGCCACTTAGATCCTGCCCCCTTCCTATAAGGGTGTCAAAAAAAAAAAAAAAAAAGAGTGTCCGTTTACAATATGTAACGTAAGAAGTCAATTAATTCGTGACCTTTGTAAACGACAACAATAAAGCAGCTTGCCAGGCCGCCGGTGCCTTCGATTTCCCCTCTGTGAAAGGAACAAGTTTCAGGAAAGGGTTCTTGCTCCGAGTGAAAAATGAAAGGAGCGGAGACATTAGCTGGCAGTATTGGCAGCCTGGCTTGCGCTGCCTCCGACGCCACATGCAATCCATACAAAAACCACAATGATTTATTAGGGGGAGGAAAGCTGTTGCATTCGTTTTTCTTCTGTTCATTAGAAGAGCAGCTGCTGAAACAGAGGGGACCTGTTATTCTGAGGGAGCACCTAACTTCCTGAGCAAGGGAGAGGGCTGGGAGCAGACGCACAGCCTCCCATCTCCAACGCCGTTTTAATGTGGCACTGCAGTATGGATTTCGGCTTTCACCCAGACCCTTCCCAGGGAAACTTTCATACAGACACTTATATCCTTCAGTCTTACCCAGCCTAATTCTGAGTCCCAGCAACAGCTAAGAATAGCAGATCTGCTTTTTAACCTTAGCAAAGCTCTTACAGAGATTTTGTATGTCAGCAATGTACCCGCTTGGATCTGAGAAATACTGGCACTCCAGGCCCTGGTGGCGTCGGCATGTATCGGTGAGTTTGGTGATGTGGTAGCCCGTGCCAGGTGCTACATATCTGGAAGACTTAACCTGCCGTACTCTCCCCGGGCATGCGGCAGTACTGGAAGTGACAGCTTGGAGACTAGGCAAGCCGGAAGGGGCCACCTTGTCAGGGTGCTGCTTGTCACGGGCAAAGGACTAAGTTAGGATGCTGGCGAGGAGGCGGGGGTTTTTCTTTGGTGGCGGTGATTGTTGCGGCTGTTGATGGTTTGATAGAGTGTACTACCTGCTTTCTAAGGCAGCAAGTTTGGAGTGAGGAAAAGGTGATCAGTGTACCAGTCACTAATGTACTCACTGATTCTTTGTTCTTTTCTTTATTTCTAACACTTCCTGCCCTGCCCCCAAAGTGGTCTCAAGTCGCAATTTTCCCTTACTCTTTTGTTTCCCTCGCTCTGGTGTAAAATTACTGTTTAGCATAACATTGGTGCTCAGTGTGAGCTGACACAGTTATCAGAAAGGTTTGTAACTTAAGGAAATTTTTAAGTTCAATTGGATCTGAAGATCATTAAAGGGAAACACTGTCAAAACTGTGCTCCTACTGCAGGGGTGCCCCCAAAGAGTAACTTACGTAAAAGTGTACATATGGTTCCAACCAACCTTAAGAAACAATGTCTGCAGACCCCTGGAATAGTCTACACGGCTTGGGTTTTGACTGTTGAGCTATTTATGAACTGTTTCCTTGATATGTAAAAGGAAATACAGCGATAACCACTAAACGCGGCGGTGTAACTTGTTCATACTGTCAACACAAAGCTGTCATCCTGACCACACAGGAACACTTAGGACAACTTCACTGGGTAGCATCTGTGCATCGCAGAGCACAGCTGCATCCCACCCAGTCGCAGAATGATATCAAGAAGGGGGGCCCTGTGGCATCTCATCCTTCGGTCACAATGTAAAATGAAATTGAATTCCAGTGTGCAAAAGTAGATGCTACCAATGGATGAGAAAAAGTAGCATGGAGCACAGAAAAGCTTCCTTTTACTTGCTGGGAGAAGCAGATCTCCAAAGATGCTTTTGGGAGGGCAATCGGTACAAGATTGGTAAGGACAATTCAACGTTCATCTCAAACCTTTGTCAAGTACCGTATTTACCTGGTCGCTTACTGTTTTTGCATGATTGTGAAGTTTGGATACACCTGTTTTCTGTCATGTTCATCCATCTTTAGACCATAAGGAAGGCCTAATTTTTCTAAAACACCGTAAGTACAGGTTCAGCATGGGAGATGAAACGTGGTATTTTCATAGACTAACAGCATATTTGAATGGAAAGCAGTCCATCTCCTATGTTCATTTGATAGGTGAAGAGACCCAGAGAGCTTAACATTTTTATAATTATAATGAAATAAAATGTCACTGGATTTTGAATTTGCCCAGTTATTTACTGGAGAGCTCTAGAGCAAAAACCCTTCCAATGTTCATTCCATTATTCAAAGCTGGCCTTCTCTGCCCCACAGAAAGATGCAGAGTATAAACAATCTAAAAATGTTTCTGCACATAAAGTATTGTAGAAACACAAGTGACCATCCAATAACAGAGATTATTTCAAGTGCATAACGCACAGGCATTGCAATCCCCCCCCAGTTCCCATTTATATAGTTTATTATACTCTAAGTTGAGACATACAGTTTAGGGGGTCCCACTGCTGTTTAAAATCTTAGTAAGAACACTGCAGCCCTTTGCCTAGAGATGCGGTTGTTAACTATAAACTGGACATTCTCCAAGTATCCACATTACTTTTGTTTCAAATATTTCAAGGTATTACTATTTCTCTCTGTATTCCTTCCTCAAACCCATGCCCTGCTTGTCCATAACAAAAGAAAACAGTGTAACCCCCTCTCCAATCCCACACTGCTTTCCTCATTTTCAGACGGACAGCATTCATGAGCAATGCCATGTCTTTACTTTTAAAGCTCAATTTCCTTTCTTTTTGAAAATTTCTCTCTGTTGCTAAATGTTCTCCAGATTTTGATTAACATAACAGTAATTAACAGACCCCAAAACTTTTGGGAAATAAAGGAGATTAAAAATGGATAAGAATACGGTGGAGTGTTTGCTTGTTTAAGGCTCTATGGTTCACAGTGCACTTTTTTACATTTGTCCCCCTGACCACCCTGGAGGCCAGGCTGGGCGCAATGATCATTTTTCTAAGACATGGCAGTGAGGTCCTGTCACATGAGAGAATGCTGGCATGGGAGGAGCCAAGGTCTTGGCTGAGTGGCAGGTAGTGGGGCAGCACTCACTGCTACATCTGAGACAACAGAAGCCACGCTCTTCCTCACTAACTTGCCCTCTGGATGGCCCTTCCCTAGTCCTTTGCTTTCTACATGGCATCAAAATAAATGTCCGGGGATTTCTGCAAACAAAAGACTACGTTTCTTAACTTACAGTTTAAAAATGGCGTGCCAATGTTGAATAAGAGCAACCACTTAGTACAGCTCATGGATGCCAGGATGCAGGACTATCTGGTGGAGCGCCACAGCCTACTGAGGGCCACACCCTCCAAGCAAACTGACACTTGCCCTGTGTGGAGTGGATCCGAGGGAAGTAGCAGGGAGAATTGGATCAAAACATAGTCTACGCCTTACAAAGTTAACAAAGAGCCACCCTAGAGATCTAAGGTGTTCTGCCCACTCTTCCGCATGTCTGTCTGTCTGTCAGCACCAGTACTCTGACAGCCAGATGAGGGGCATAGGTCTCCAAAACTGGAGGTGATGGGATGATAAGTTCCTCAGGAACTGTTCTAGGTTGCCAAAAACCATGACGCAAGTTCTCGGGTGACTAGACAATCCACCCATGAGGACAACAGTGCGTGTAAACGGGAAAGCCACTTCTTCAGTATCTCCTTCCTGGTTAGTCTACCAACGAGAGAAGTTACTAACTTAAAGATGTGAACTGCCAAATTTGCAAAATAATAAGGTAAAAATGCCAACAAACTTCATTGACAAAAATTAGTCTAAAAACCTAAGTGATAAATATATTTTACTTTTGAAAGCAAATATAGTCTTTAAAATGAATGAAAATGTCCTTAATTTTTAAAGAAAAAAATCCAAAAGGTATTTCATGTGTGTCTAACAAGCTGAGCACTTAGCTCACAGCAGCTCACTCAGGGAGTCCGGGCTGCAGGACTTCTACCTTCCTGCCCTACCAGGCAGACTACATCAATGAAGAGTTTGGTGTCAGTAAACAGTTCTTTTTATCCCAGAGGCAGAAACCATTGGGACCTATGTACCTGTGGAACCAGAAGGGAAACAGAGTTTTCTGCTTCTACAAAGCAGGAACCCCAGAACCAGACACAGAAATGCTCCTAGAAGCATGCTCATGAATGAGTGCGCCAGAGCTGGGAAGAAGCTTTAGGGAGATATNTATTTTCCTAAAACCACTAAGTGAATACAATGATGATAAAGAAAGCCAAATCATTTTAGTATCCATTCCCTGGAATAATTTTTCTATAATACACTATAGTCTCATGACAAACATTGGGGCATTTAAATCACACTGTCAACAAACTTGTAAGTCTACTTTAGATTAGAAAATAAAAAAGGACCAGGCCGTGGTGGCTCATGCCTTTAACCCCAGCACGCAGGAGACAGAGGCAGGTGGATCTCTGTGAGTTCAAGGGTAGCCTGGGCTACAGAGTGAGTGAGTTCCATGACAGCCAGGGCTGTTACACAGAGAAACCTTGCTTCGAAAAAAGGAGGGAGGGTGGGGGTAAAAAAGATATTAGATCCAGACATACATGGTCACTATGGACTCAGTTTTGTCGTTAGAATTTTCTCCTTATCATCACATTTATATGTCTAAGCAAGTCCAGCTCACCAGAGCTTGCTTAGCAGTATTGATGGGCTCTCTTCATTCTATTTTTATCAAAAGTCAATCTCAGAAACACTGAGCACTAAATACGCTCCGCAGAGTGTTCAACACCTGCAGGACACGGGGGAGCACACTGACCTTTGCTAATATCTCAGCAGTCGCGGGGAATCACTTCAATATGTAGCTAGGAAGACGGCATCCTAATTCTAACCAAAAGCAAGGGGGTGATGGCCCCCAGGGCAGGTGCTTGAGGCACAGAGAGGAAAAATGCAGAGGAAGGAAGGAGTCCAGCTATGCAAGGCTCCATCACTTAAGAGCAAGGGCAGTGGGAGGGGAGGACAAAGCCTTGTGAGCACCACAGATGGAACAGACAAGTATTCAAAGTGCACACAGACCTGGGGAACTCTGGCTGTAATAATTTCTGCATGAAAAGTATATAAAATGTCTTCATGAGATATAAGCTTAGACTTTCTTCATTCAACTAGTCAATTTGCTGTGAGTAGCTGAACATATTCATTCTCTTTCCAAATACAGCATCTGTATTTGTTCCTCTGACTGCGCTTTGCCATCCACACAGTTTTTATACACACCAAGTTGCCACAGCGGATGTTCAGACACCTCCTTAAAATCGGTCAGCCGTTGTCCAGTAACACTTCTTTAATGAGTAACTTTGTTTTAAGGAGCAAGCAAATTCCACTTTCCTTTCAAAGTCCCATTTTTCATTTACACTTCACTGTTGTTAAGCACAATGGTCAAATAAATGAAGAACTAAAATAAATATTGTGGCCTAAATTAGATTAAACAGGAAAGCTATAGGTTCAAACCATATTTTGTCTCTTAGACGATGATCCACTGACTTAAGCAGTGGTAGTGATACTGCCCTTTGTGTGACAAACTCTGCAGCTAAGTCCTGACTTAATGCTAACAACAGCCACGTGAAGTAGTATTATTAATCCCGTTTACAAATGAGTAAAACTAGCCTGGAAAAGTAAAACAACAACCAATTAAAGACAGAATAGGAAAAAAAAAAAGCCTAAGAAGCCAGTTTGGCTCTATAAAACATTCACCTGTGCCATACAGGTCAACCCTGCCTCCCAGTGGTCCAACTTGTCTAAGCTGCCCTCCTAGACTCGGGCTGCTCCAAATCACACCCCCATTTAACATCTGTACAAATCACGTCAAGAGAAGAAGCCCATTGCTGCACTTATTCATATCTTCTCTTTCTCTTTTCTCAGGAAGAGTTGTTTTCCTTTTTTACAGTTAACTGTTGGTGTTCATTAGATCGATGGACTGAGTTTTATAATTCAGCTCACAAAGGACAGGTGAACCTTAGCTTCTAAGGTATTTTCTTTCACATTCTAAAGAAGAATTCAACATGCTTCATCACCTCAAGTCACACAGCATAACAATGGCACAAAGGAAAGATGCAAATCCTAGCTCATGTGTCTCAAATTTCAATACAGATTGATGACAATCCCCAGGATCTGCTCTCAGTCTGTTGATGCGTGTCCTTGTGCACTGCCTTTTAAACAGAGGAAGGTGAAAGAGTCGGAATCCCACCTCACTGCAAGCACGAGCACCAGTTTCCAATGACACTCATTAGTCCTCCCCAGTATCAGTAACCTTCTAGCTTTGTGGAGTCAACTCTCCAAAGCTGCCATTTGCTTTTCAGAGTGAACGCCAAGCCAAACCCAACACTTTATCAGAAGTCATTTCCACTGGCTCTTGGGAAAAGTTGTGAGTTTTTCACTTTGACTCCCACACTAAAGAAGGCTAGCAGGGGAGTCCTTCATCTTCTCTGTCCCATGCAGAAAAAGCTAAATGAGAAACTAATGTAAAAATGTTTCTGAGGAAACTTTTTCCAGTGGGCAAAGGCAGCTGCCACCAAGCCCAACAACATGAGTTCAGTCCCTAGAACCCAGTTGGTGGAAGGAAGGTAAAAGATTTTATAGTTTTGTCTTTGTGAACTGAGGCTTCCTCCAGCTAACCAGGAAGAGAGTACATATCCCCACACAATGTCTTATAAAAATGCAAATGTATTTTAAATCGTAACTAGTTAGATGAATGAAAAATTATGAAAAAAATGAATTCAACTATCAAAAATGTTCAATTATGAAGCAATAAAACTAGTCTAATGTACCATTATCACCTAACTAAAATACACAAAGGATATGTATATATTCAAGCCGTTAGCCTTATTTATTCTTTTCTTTGCGTCTCTATCTGTGTGAGTGGGGGCAGCCTAAGTGCACTCACTGGAAGGCAAAGGAAAACCTGCTGGTTCAGTTCTCTCCCTCTGTCACATGGGTTCCAGTTTAGGCAGCAAGCCTCTTCACTCCCCACCCCAAGCCATCTTGCTAGCTCAATAAGAGTAATGTTAATTAAAAACTTTTAATAGCATATTCCTGCTACTTCTTTATGAAAATTGGAGGAAGGGGGAGGGGACGGACGAGAGATGTTAGCCAGCACTAATTCAATGCATAGCGTATTCTGAATCCTAGTTAAACTCGGTATAGACCTTATCTCTCCATGAAGGAGCTGAGGCTCCATATGGAGAAATAATTTTCCGAATTCATGCAGTGGCAAGTACCTGATTCCAACCTTTTCTTATCTGACGGCAAAACCCAGACTATCAAGAAGAATCTCTGTCCCACGCCAACGACATAGTTTTAGAAAAAGGCTCATATTAATCCTTTGGGAAGCACTTCTCCCAGTGTTCCCAACAGGAGGCCCACAGCCTTCAGTTCCTCAGCAAGGTTCTGACGCAACACTTAGTCAATCCTTATCACTTTCCACATGGTACAACTTGATCAGCACAATCTCATTTCATGAATAATGAACGCATTACAATTCAACTAATTAAGAATTCCCATTTAAGCATATTTATTAGTATGTATAATCAGACAACGTGCTAGATACTAAAATAACCATGGTTGCATTGCAGAAGGACTTAGTGGACTTCTAAGATTTCTATCGCATTTCAGAGGACAGAAGCTGAGTTTAAAATAACTAAAGTTTTCTTGACCATAAATATCTTAGAGATTGCATAAGAGAACAATGTTCTGAACTTATCATTTTGCTCCTAAAATATGAGTCAGTTTGGAAAATACTGCCAATTTTCTATTATTTTTCTATACTTTGAATATCTGGAAAAGACAAGGCACATTTCCAAGTTTAACTATGTGCTATGAACAATCTTCTCCATCAAGAAGGGTGAGCCCTCTTCTGGGTCAGCACGAATTCCCTCCATCTCTTCCCACATGCACTGGAAGTACTAACGTGTGCCACTGTAAGTTTCAGTGATGTATGGGGCTCTCCACTGACGCCATCATGTCTGGTTACATAGCGGCACGCTGGCCTGTGTGTGCCTTGGGAGTGGCTTCTATGCATCTTTGAAGGCAGAGATGTTCTAAGACAATATACTACCTGGTCATTCATCCCAAAGTGGCATTTCATTTCGGCCGACAAGCAGGAATATATTCATAGCTGGTGCAGATTGATAATGAGAAGCATATGTACCACAGCAAATAGACTCAAATATTTTTATCTATACCGATCTGTACCAAACTCCCTTAATAGTTTTATATAAATGCAGAATTTCAGAAACTCTGAGAGTAACACCTCAGATGCTTTGGGGGAATCGCTGAAAAAAAAAAAAAGTCCTAAATAGCAAGGAAAAAAAAAAAACCTTTGCTGGTTTATTGTCTGTCAAGTAAAGATTTATTCTGTGAAAATTGCTTGACTTTATCCAAAATATGCATATAGTAGTTATCTCCAAAACAAAGACTGAGAAGAGGGTGTGACTAAATAATTATAATTTTTTTAATAAGATACCTGACTGAGCCGTTCCAATAGCTGAATGGAGTGCACTGGCAAGAAGACAAGACTGTGGTAACCGCAGTCCAGCTCTACCCTCCCCAGTCTAGAGAACACGCCACTCTTCTCTCCTGGCTCTCAGATGAGGTCTGCCAGGAACAGAATGGCTTGTCCTTCAAAGAAACATCAACGATGGGGAAAGTCATTTTGTCCAGTGTCCCCCATTTCATCCATCCTACCACATTCCAGCTGGGCTCTTACTGAGGAAGGGCCACCAAACTGAAGAGGGAATTCTACACTGTCTGGAAACTTGATTTCAAATGCCATTGAATACAGAGCCAGAACTAGTATAACAGATTCCACAAACTGGGGGGACTAGATAGGTCGTATGCTACTTCCTCAAAGCACCCCCGCTATTTAAAAAAAAAACAACTGCAGCCCAAGACAAGGTGATTCAACCCTTGCCTAGCATGTCCTTCACCAGATGTGTGGATGTAATTTCAAAGTATAGACTCTATTCTTTCTTCACTCAACCCTCCAGGAAAACCCAGCAGGACATTCTCCATGAACAATCCCATACCCACACTCTCACCAGCAGGATGGCAGAAACTCAGTCGCCGGCACACAGTCACTTTCAATGGCGCCTCTTTAGAGTGGCATTTCCTCGACAGTAACACAGGACTCTTCACCAAGCATGTTAATGTACTGGGTTTGCGGTTCTGAATTTATGCCCCACACAGTTTTAGGGGTAGAGTTGTGGTAGCGAAAGTGGCATGGGAAAGACCACACGGGCGGCACTGGTCTTTGGCTTCCAGAAGTCTCCTTTTCTAAACCAGGATAAGCAAGTGAATGAGTGAGAAGTTACTAAAGGAAAGTTCACAAGTAAAGACTGCAACCAAAGAAACAAAAGCTTTCCTATTTATAGGAAGAAAACCTAGAAAAAGACCATCTTTTTTGTGACACGGGGATTTCCTGTTCCTTGAGGACATTCCATGTCAAATACACAGCCTTAGACATCACAGTTACACCCCAGCGCCAAAAGAAAAAAGGCTTGAAAGCTCACACCTTATAATGATAGTGTTTGGGAGGATAAGAACCACTGCAATCTTCGAACTGTTGAAGAAGCAGTCCAGTGAGTTCCCATTCAGAAGAAAGCACAGCTGTGAATATGGAGCACTTCGGACCCTGGGTGGCTAAAATATTTTCTATATTTATATTATTTATATTTATAGTAGCCAATGTGGTCTGTAAGACCACACAAGGTCCACGTGTAACTGGAACTTGCCAGGGATGGGTTTCCTTTCTCTCCCATATGTCCCCTCATCGGCAATTGTTGCAAATCGATATTAACGACTTCCGTAAGAATTGGTTTTCTCCAGCTCCAGAAACAATGTCTGCCCACATCTAGCATCTCAAAAAGCCTTGGGACAAATTCTTGGATGTTTACAGTTAACAACTGAATTATATAGCCCTACTCCTGTATGCGTATGCATGCGTGCACACATGCATATACTTTCAAATGTATCTAAACACTGGGGACTTTTAAAACATCTGCTGGCCATTAAGGGTGATAAAACCTTGCCATGCTGAGCTGTGACTGGTTTCATGTGTCATCAGACTACATCAGACTGTAAGAGTTATTTACACAGGAACAGTGAGGGGGAAAAAAAGTAGATTATAGTAAGTAAATTATGCAATCTTTTCTGGATATCGGAAGCAAATAGCACCCAAGTAGCTCTCTTTGCTCTGTCAATTTAGCTGCTGCATCTCGACCACTAAACTAAATGAAGGTACAGCAGATTCCAGTGAAGTAGCAACAAGATGGAAGCAGTGTTAATTTCATGACTGGCATTCGTGAGGACTTAGTGCTGCGGGAGGAATCTGGACTGAAAACATTAGACATTTAATGTGTGCAGTATTCCTGGGAGATGAGTATCATTGTCACACGTCCTTATCGGTTGGGGAGACGGTGACATGTACTTGCAGGAAAACCAGAAACTGTGCAGGGCTCCTAACTGGCTAGGCTGCTTCTATTGAATATTGCTCTGAGAGCGCAAGAGAGCGAACGAGAAAAAGAAAATATTTTCATTTACTATTTAAGAAATTCCAGGGGCGAGTATAGAGCAAAGTGGGGCACAGAAAAGAAAACCTATGGAAACATATTTGGGACAAAAGCTACATTTCATTCTCAAACTCCCAATGTAACACTCTTTCTATCGCTGGGGTCAGATTTATTTCTGTGCAATCTTTCTCAAAGCCCAGCGTGCTGGAGAAACCCTCAACTGAGGGATCACCTCCTTCCCACAAGCATGGGTATATACGTCCTTAAGATTCACATTTTCACCTTTTATTTTTTTAGAATTGGCAATTATGAAACCTCAAGCAGAGAAGAGACAAAAGTTATACAACTTGATTTCTCCAGTTCCCTTTACGTCCTGATCCCATCACCATAGCTAAGTAATCCAGAGTCAATATTAGCGTAGAGACCGACCATTTAGATTTGGAATTTTTGTTGTTGTTGTTAAGCAATGTCCTTACTTCTGTTGCTTGATTCCAGTTTATACATTTTCTATTTAGTATGCTTATGCTATCATCCTATGAATCATAAGAAAGGATGGGAAAGTTTAATTGAAATTACCAAGTACAGTTGTCAACATTCATGAGAAATCATGAGAAATAACACAAAAGTCTCACCATTAATCCTTTAGTCCATTCTGTTGTTGGTTTTAGGAGAAAGCTCTAAAGACAGGCTTGAAATGAAGGGAAGTTCAAGGTTGTAGGAAGGGACAGCAAACGGGGGTACTTGCTAAGGGACCATTTGTGGATTCCTGGTAAGCTGTTTCATTTATCCCAACTTTCAATACGTATAGAAACAACCAGGTTCTTATTCCATCAGAGCATGAACAAAATTGATTCAAGCTGTGAAAGTTGTAACTTCTTAAACATTTCAGTGACTAGGAAAACAAAAAGGAGAGAGAAAGAGGGGGGCAGCCTTATACTTGTGAAAGAAAGGGAGGAGGGACAGAAGGAGAAGTTAAATACAGACACGAGTCCAATATGGAGGCCAACTTGCTGGAATGCATAGCGCAAAGAGAAACTATGACATTTTAGGAACTTCCAGCCCAGGGTTAAGCCCATTTATGCAGCATAGGGCTCATTGAGAGAAAAATATGTTTCTATCCATGTAGATTATAAAAGAAATATTCACTTAAAATCTTTTTTAAATGCCCTTGAAAATTAACTTGGATCTTCTTCATAAACGAAAGAATTGATATATCAATATGCTGAAGAATTGCCAAACAGATGTCAAATAACCTTCCTTTTGCAATAACAACTTTCCTACAAACCTGACATCTAGTTATTGCAGTTAACACTGCATATAGAGCTCAGAAATTATACAGCTGAAGAGGGAAATATTAATACATGACAGCGCATTGAGAGGAGACGAGAATGGGGAATCGCAAATGTACATCAATTGGCCAAACAAGGCTACCTATGTTAGCAGCTTCCGTGAGAACAAAATTCATTGACTGACAATTTGCATCAAGTTTGCCTGCTTATTTTGCAAACCACAGAAATGGGTTGCTGTGGCAACTGCCACGTGCAATTTAGCTTGCTGTAGGGAAACGTCTCTTGGAGTACCTTTTAAGAAACAAATACACCATGCTTTTTAGTCTTCCTTCCACCCTAGGGAGACAAATCTCTCAGCACAGACGCCTATTTTTTTTTCATAGCTTTAAGAATGGGCCTGCTTTTTATCTTTGCCATTTATATTTCCTGTAACACATATTTATGGGGGAAAAGGATAAAGAAATCTATAAAAATACTACTTGCCCGTGTGTCTGGGTCATGGCAGAGATACTGCCTATAGCATCCCTACTTTGACCAACACAGCTCTGTTAGCCACATTAATGCCACTATTATACATATTGAATCCCTGTACACTACCAACAAGAGTCTAAGGGCCAATTCTTTTTTTTTTTTTTTTTTTTTAATTTTTTTTTATTAATTTATTAAAGATTTCTGTCTCTTCCCCACCGCCGCCTCCCCTTTCCCTCCCCCTCCCCCAATCAAGTCTCCCTCCCNCCCTCCCCCAACCAAGCCCCCCTCCCTCGTCAGCCCAAAAAGCAATCAGGGTTCTCTGCCCTGTGGGAAGTCCAAGGACCACCCACCTCCATCCAGGTCTAGTAAGGTGAGCATCCACGAAACTGCCTAGGCTCCCACAAAACCACTAGGTCCAGTAGAATCAAAAACCCGTTGCCATTGTTCTTGAGGTCTCAGTAGTCCTCCTTGTCCGCTATGTTCAGCGAGACCAGTTTTGACCCAGGCTTTAAGGGCCAATTCTTAACACAGCAGCAAAGGCAAGTTTATTTTCCTAGGTCAGAACAGACACCATTCACATTCTGGGAAGCACCCTTAATCTCATAACACACTTTCTATTTTCACAAGCACACTAAACAGGTCTTTAGGACATCCACACTGGTGTTCGCACTCACCACAGCAAGCGGCTCACTATCTTTATGCTAAGTAAAACAGAATACTCATTCCTGCCCACTTCTCACACAGATGCTCCAAAACTAGGAGGCAAAGTATCTAAAATCAATTCAGGAATCAGTTTTCCTCCTTGCTTCTGTTTGCTTTATTCTATACTTTCCTGTTTGTTACAAGGAAAATCCTGACTTGGTCTCCAAACGCTAGGATTGCAGACCTCCACCACATGTGGCTCTGTTCTTCCAACTCAGAGACAAGATGACAACTTTTCTGACCTCTTCAGAGGCTGGTGTGATGAGCACAGATGTGTCTTCTCCCTCCACCAACGCAGCCCCACGGGAGTTTGTCCCTAGTGGTGCCCATAGAGATCATATTTTCAGTTTACAGACGCAGCAGGGCAAAGATAAGGAAAATACACCTGCTCGAAGGGACTAGAGCATTATAAGTAACTCTATAACAACAGGAATTAAAATGGGTGTGAGAAAAGAATTGGCATGCTGGGTGCTGTTTTAAATTGCCCTCACAACCCTTCAGACATGGGTACCAGGACTGTGTGGCAACTGTTCTGGGCTGGCCCATTCATTATATACGACAAAAGAAACGGACTCAACACATAAATGCATTTCCCCCACTTTTCCTTAGGCAACAATAAAGAACAATCAATTTAAAAATAATTGGAGAAATTTGTGTTTTGCTCAGACGAGTAAAAGAAAACATTCATTCAACAGTACCACACAGAATCGTCTGCTTAATAGCACTCCTAATATGTTATGCATTTATTCAATCTACTTCCTTCTATATTAAAATGCAAAAACAATTACTGTGGATGTAAATCCTAGAAAACAATCAAAGTTTCTATTAAATCAGAGAAGACATTAGGCTGCAGTGTGATTTGAGGATGCTCATGAATAGACAATACTTGGAATTTCTCTCTAGGATGTGAAAAAGAGGGGACCAGAAACACACATTCCTTTCTGCCCCTTCTCTTCCCTTCTCTTACTTTTTTCCCTCGCTGCCCTTTCCTTAATAATCCAGAGTTTGAAAAGCATTTTTCTTTGATGTCTAATAATTCAAATTATGGAACTATATAAACCTTCTTAATGCTACACATAAACCTTGTAACAGGTACAAACTCCTTTTCAATACTTCATTATAAACAATTTACGTTCAACTGATCAATCAGAGAAATACTAGGCCTTTAACATTTTTCTCCTTTATCTCTTAAAAAGAAACTGGGTAACTGTTTTATATGTATATATAAATCTACATTAAAGCCATTTCTCTTCATTAAAAACTCAAAATACATGTTCAAGAAAAGGCAATTGAACACGAAGCTATGAAGAAAAGGATCTGTGTGTGGAGAACAGGTATTTTCCATTTCACCGTCTGAATGGAACTTTTAAAATCCACAGGCTTTAATTGGGGGCGCTGCTACAGTAATAATCTCAAATACGAGATTCAATAAATGTGTTTTCATACTTTGATTAAATGTCAAGGCCACAGATTTGTTATTTCAGATCTGGTGAGCAATAATTTCATTGGATAATAATGAACTCCTAAAGATTTATTGGAAGCACTCAGCTGCCCGTTACAAAGCTCCGATTCATTTACAATAATTTCAGCTCTGCTGATAGAATTGCAGCATCTAGCGTACAGAGCTCACACTCGGAAGCACGCTTTACTTAACTTCCTATGTGTGGTGTCTGCGGAAACTTAACACCAGTGTTTGCCCAGTACTACTCACAGGAGATAGCATTGGAATTTGCATCAATTTTTTTCCTTCACAGAGTGTACACACACACACACACACACACACACACACACACACACACACACACACTTAGCAGAGTGGTTTTCTTTTCTGAATCCACTGCCGTAAGTGTCACTTCCTGGCAATTATTCCCACTCTAAGCCACGCTTCACTAAAGACGCTACTTCACGGGTTGTCAATGTGACCATTATTGTCCATTTGATCACTATCAGCTGGAAGGAGCCAGGTCTGGCCTCCAGCCACACCAGGCCAGTCTTCGATAGTGCCTTTCTCGGCACTTACCCTCCATTATCCCGATATTTGTTATTACTTTTTGTTGTTGCTACAACACTTTCCATGATTCTTTTCAAATCCTTTAGCACTTCCAGACATTAAGAGCATATTATGCCCCCATTTACATGGTTCCCTGTGCTGTAGCAAGGCCAAAAATTATGAAACCCTATGTCTTATGTCTCCGTTATTATGCTATTACCATACATATAGCTTACAAAAAACAACTGAAAACCACCCCCTCATTGAGAAAGATATAAAAATAAATATTGTTTCCTTGGGTTTACAGACAGCATATTTACTAAAGGTCTTATACAGGACAGATAGAGTTGGAGTGTTTTTTTAAGATTATTTTTAACAGTCTGAATTTAATTGCATATCCTTGTATGACAGTGTTTTCATGTGGGCTTTGTTCTAGTTTCATAGTGTCCTGAAATAAAATGCATGCATAGTGATGTCTCATTTGCTAAGTTTGTATCCTCATTCAGTAACCCACTCATCCACACTGTAAGAGTGAGATGAGCAAGGTAAAGTGACTGCCTGGGATAGCAGCTTTTAAAAGAAATGGGTGTCATCATAATTTATACTATTAAAATGACATCCATTCATCCATTCGTCTAGTCATTTACTCACTTCACAGATATTTATTGAGCCACAATGCCAGTCACTATTTTGAGCATTAGACACACTGGACAAAGGCCAGCAAGAAGCAAGATGGCTCAGTTGGGAAAGGCAATCATTGCCAAGACTGGGTTCAATCCCTGGGACCCACATAGTGGAAAAGGAGAACTAATTCCCAGTTTCCCGCTCACTTCCACACGTGCAAAGAAACAAAACAAACAGAAAACAAGCAAGAACATAGTTTCTGAAAGTCTTGGCTTCTATGGCTTCTATGGAAGCAATGGCAAGTCATAAATGGAGAGCTCAATGAAGGAATCTACAAATAAAGCACCACTGAAGAGAAGAGTTAAAGCCACAATTTTATAATCATTTGATGTGTTCACTGCTATGTGGTAAACCTTTATTTTTTCTCTTTAAAAGAGTAATGTTGAAGGTCATTGTGTTAGAAGGAAAGCATGTCTGTGCTCATGAACTGAGAAAGACACTGGGCTGGCATGAAGGTACTCTCTACTCACGAGGCTGGCCGACTAAAGGACCCAGGTGTGGCTAACAGGGCTTTATGGAACACGAGCTAAGCTATAGATGGCTCATAATGGAGGCAGGATCTGGAACCAAGTTAAGACGGCATTATTATACTTGGACCAACTCATCAAATATTTCTAAACCTCCCTCTGTCACATGAGAAATGGACATAGAGCTGTCAGGATTATGGCAGAACTCACACAAAGTCGTGGGCGGAAGCTGAACTGAAGTGGATGGAGTAGCTCATTAGTTTGACCATTCCTGCTATTTTTGTTGTTCGTTGTTGTTAATGGAAATGATAAAGGCCTTTAAAAGAATCTTTAGGACCAGCCCTATAGTAAAAACTAGAAGGATGAGTAGACTATGAAAACCCTATCTGTCCATGGACACTGGAATTAATCTACATTGCAGAAAATGGCACGCCATTTATAATCTATACATCACACAAGATGTGGCAGTTCCGACCAAAACAATATTATTCCCTCCAAGAAAACCCAAGCATCAGAAATGATGAAAAAAATTTAAGTTTGGCATTTATTTTCATTTGGGTGCAGAAATGAATGTCTGAGCACGGTATGATGTGCAGACATGCCACGGACATGAGAGCTGCATCCATACCTTGCTTGAAAGATTACTTAGAAGCTCACAGCTGTAGCTCAGGAAGCTTTTTTTCAAGCCTTCAATCGCACTTTTGTTTTGCTATTTTAAATCCTTCTTGTGGCCCCTGAACCAAAACACAGCAAAGATGCTTTAAGCAAATTGTCAAGAGTATAATAGGAAAAGCGCGGAGAATGAGGAAAATCTGGCGCAATTTTGAAATTAAAATACAAATCAAGGCTCATTATAAAGAATTAAGGCTCCAGACCACATCTGTGTGGCCTACTCCCTCAAGAAGAGCACCGTGTATCGCTGATCTCACGGCTGTCAGGGGCTCACCCTGCTCAGCTGAAAGAGTGGTCCTGCAGTTTTCTCAGAGCATGTGAGGAAAGGATTTGAGAATGGGATATGATTATTATTTAACTTCCTTTCAAAACATATTTCATTGTCTCAAGGTTCAGCAATAACGCCGGCAGTCTATGTTTTTGTTTCCTTTTTCTGTTTTTTTCCTTTTAAGCAATGAGTATTGATTTCAGGGGTTATCCTGGCATCGGATAACCATTAGAGGGCTCATGGCTAGAGAAGACACTTCTCCCATCTCAGCATTCCCTGGCTGCCTCTAATTCTTTGTCTCTCGATGGTGCTCCCACCAAACTTCCCCTTTCATGGCACCATGTCCACGAGCAACACTAAATGACCTAAGCAGGCTGTGTATGTGGGTATACGTGCATGCATGTGCATTTTCTGCGTGTGTGTATGTGTGGTGTGCACGTGTGTGTAAAAAATAGCTACTAAAGACAGACCATGATTTAGAGAAGAAACAATTTTTAAAAAGCAACGAGTGTCAAAATTTGATTATAATTTGGGCAAAATCTGAAACACACAGGGTCTGTAAACTCTGAGCCACTGTTAAGGTTCCTCTAACAACTGACCTTGAGACCCCTGTGATAGCGTCAGAAGTACACCCTGCTGCCACTCCGCGTGTGACTGGCTTCTTATCCAGATCCTTCCTCCCCATCCCCACAGGCTAGGGACTTTTTCTTTTTCAACTGAATTTATCAAAGAGAAAAAAAAAACAAGCTTAGGACATCTTTTGGCTGTCACCTATTTTTGCAGAGCTGATAAAACAGAAGGCTTTCACAACCGAAATCAAGACAGACTAACAGTTTTTGGGGGAAATATACGCATGCTTATGATACCCATCCGTGCAGAAGGGAAGGCCTGAAAGTGTGGCTACAAAATAAAATGAAGCCAGAACTTCTCTGTTTCGTTATTTTAATCTTACCTGACAAATGCCCAGTCTTTAAATAATTCAAAGGCTAGCAACTACAAAGATGGCACATTTTGACTGTCTTTCAATGAAGACAAAAAAAAAAAAAAAAAGATTTTAAATTGCTTTAAGTATTGAGGTCATTGCCCCAATGCTTTTTACCATAAATGGAAGATATTGAAATAGGTTTACATCAGACATGTATCTCCAAATCATGACGGTACAAGGTAGGATATCAGCCTTTTCCCTGTTACTCAATCAAGAGAGAGTGCCAAAAAAGTCACATCCAATCCTCGATTGAACGTCCTCCGAGATAGGGAAGACGTATGGCATCTTCACAGATGAACCCACAGCACTAACTTCTCAACTAAACTGGGGGTGAATGAAAGAGGAGGTCTAAAAGCTAAGGCAAGGACGCATATTCAGGGAGGCCTTTTCTGTGACTCATGTGAGTACTAAAATACAGATTGACAGTCATTTAACCAAAACATCTTTAGACGAGAGTAAAAACGGGCAAAAGTCAGAAACGTTCAGGAATTTCTGAGGAGAAACAGAGTAACCCAGCACATGTGCACATGCATGCATTTTCACAAAAAAACATCTGTCATATGTGTATGTGCGTGTGTGTGTAATTAACCAATCAAAAAAATCTCCAGGGTTGAGCAAGGGATTAAGTGAGCACTTGTCTAGTATATACAGGGGTAGAAGCTCAGTGCTGAATACACAGATGCTTACGTGAGCGTGCGTGTGCACGTGCACGCATGCGCAGACACAGACACACATACACACACACACACACACACATACACACTTACACAAATGCCTCAAAACTTGCACAAATCTGTATTTGGTCAGGTCCAAAGAATTATTTTAAAGATTACTTGTGATCGTAGTACTATTTCCATGGTATCGCTTGATAACCTTTCCAAAATACGTTTTGAAAGGACATTAAAAGCGATGAGAGCCTAAGAATGTCATGAAATTCCAGCACACGCCCCTTCAGAACCTGCAGGTGAATGGTGCTATTTCAGGAACAGTTTGCAATGTAGTGGGTCTCAGTGGGTGAGGAACATTTGGAAGCAAAATGAAGAGATTTGAATCCACGGCTGTGTTCAGATCAAGGCACCTAAACCCTGCTGTTGGCCTCCTCTGTAGCTGGTTGGCCTTCAGTTGATGACTTCAGTGCCGCTCTCTTTCGTTTACTACTGTGTCGATAAAAGCAGGAAGTGAGATACTAATAACGGCCGACAATTAATTTGGAATAATGACAGACAACTAATTTGATAGCCTATAAAGCCCATTATGAGTAAAATTCACTGATCCTAATTTGTTAACGGTGCAGGATAAGAGTAATGAATACAAACATGATCAGATAAAGAATTCAAAGGTTAAACTCTGATAAGTGAATTAGCACCTAGACAGTATCAAATACTTTTATTCGCACAATAGTTTCACGTCATATAAACTTAGGATGTGAAGAGGTCCAAATATCACATAACCAATTCTATAGGTGTTCTGCCCATAGTTCCAAAAGTGTCTTGTAAACCAGTGCCCATGTTTCTACATGAAAACAAGCGTTATTTGCCTGATTCAATAAACAGGTCTTTTTAAATATAAATATTTGAAATATTCACTTTCTGTAAAAGGTGACAAATTTAGATAGCCGGGTTTGAGAGACTAGAAAATAAATGTTTTCCAAGTTAAGAAAGAATGGTTGTTTTTGTTGGGATGTGTTTAGTAAAACTCAGCAATCCTTTGGGGTTATGAAACCTTCAATTAGCACCGGAGAAAGGCTGAACTATACAACAATGGACTCTAAAGTCAGATAAGAGGAGGATGGATTTAAAGATCTTTATACAAATGAACTTAGCAATTTGTGACAGAAGAAAGGGGGAAGCTGGGTTTTAATGTCTCCATGGCAACTTGCTATCTTCACCGACTTTTCCCTTTGAATCAAGTATCACAATGTTTCTCTTCCACATGGTGCGGCCTTTATAATGCACATAAAGAGGTACAAGCGAAAGGCACACTTTCTTCCTAAGTCGTAAAGCTTCACTGAAAGGACAGTAGGCTTTAAATTTGCCTTGCTCACCTGTCTCTCCACTACACTAAGGGAGCATTTTATTATAAACACCATGAAAGACCAGATGACTCTTCATGTTTGGGGACTGCCTGCCCACAAAGAGGAGATCACTTGGGAACTGGCCAACGATGGGACATAGGCAAACATGGAACAGGACCACATTCTCTTCGCTGAGGACAGCACAAGCCTCTTCTCCGTTAAACAATACCTTATGGAATCCTGTCTAAAAATAATTTTAACTTTTTTAGATTCCAATCTAAAATACATTAATAAGAAATCTCAGCTTTGATGAGTGTCTACAAGCATTAAAAAATAGGACACAAGAATTCTTAAAATTGATTTCTTTTAGTGACTTGAATGGGAAGGCTTCTTGCTATCAGTATTCCACATAAAATATTCCAGGCCTGCTGCTTCTCTGCATGAAAAATCTGCGTGCGGAGGTGACAGGAAAAATTAAATAAGCTCTGGGAAAAATTCAGGAAGTACAAAGGGACACTCATATTAGGAAGAAATATCCCACACTTCCAAGTGTTTCCTAAGTTAAACAAAAGGGAGGGGAGTTGAGCCAGGCCACAGAAAAGGTTTAGTGTAGCTCTAAAATTATAATAAATGTCTTTTTTAAAAAAAGGTGATTTATAGAGTGAAAGGAAAACACACTAATGGGTACAGGATGCACCTAAAACCGTTTGCTGAAGGACTGGGTGGATAGGAAAGTCACAGGGAGACTCCCTGCTGAGCGCCACTGAAGGCTGAAGGCTGACTGTGAGCTTGCAGGAGTTCTCATCATGCCTGAGCATCTTTCTAGCCACCATGAGCTGTGATAAAGTTTTCCATTCTAAGGACATTTCAACATCATTTAAACTTTTAACATTTTCAATTTATATAGTTGTAACATGAGTATATTGTCCTTAAAACCAAAAGATATAAAACAATGTTTTAAAATTCTTCTTTATGAAAGCAAACAAAAGCAGCTGAAAAGAACAAAAGTGAAGTCGTGCAAAACAAGTTCCAGGACAGCTAGGGCTGTTACACAGGGAAACTCTCAAAATAAATAAATAAATAAATAAATAAATAAATAGGAACTCATTTGTGTTCCCGATGCCTCATCATACCAAAAACTTCAGTCACTTTGAAAAATGTACTCTGTTCTTAGTGACACGTATTTGCATAGGGCTTCATTACCACACTTTAGGGAAAAGAGCAAGAAATTCTGTCTGCACATTAAGTACTTTTTACGCATTAATCAGTCAATTCATAACTACTCCTAAAATCTTTAAGACTTGAGTCAGAATACAGATTTTCTCTGAAGTATGAAATCCTTGATAAATGATGGCACATAGGAAACTACTTAACTATATCGTAAGTTGTGATTGAGTTCACATGTTCCTGAATTTGAAATGTTTGTTTCACAAGGTCTTTATCTCTTATTCCCGGTGATCAAGAGCAATGAATGGCAGCTGGAATGTTGGGGCCTGGGAGAGAAGGCGGAGGGTGTTCTTAGGAATTCCGAGCTTACTTACAGTACATTGCAGCTGCTCAGCTTATTTTTAATTGCTTAGTTACTTATTTTTAAACTTTTTATAGCAATATATAGGAAGAGGAAGAAACCTCTTTTAAAATCAGCCATACAGCTGAAATTCTCCAATGAGCAATCGTGAAAACATTTTCTCAGTAGTGAAACTGAGGCACAGGTTGAAAACGTGGCTACATTTTAAAATGGCTGTAACGTCCATCATTTTCTCAGTCTCTAATAGATTCTTCATAAAGAAAGGTAACATTCCTCCTTTTAAACTATCAATACAAGAGAGGGAAATTGTTGTCAAGTCCGGTGGTGCATGCCTTTCTGAGTGCCGCTTACTGTTGGAGACTTGAGTCATTTTTAAATTTTTAAATTATTTGATTTTCTATCATTCAATACAAACTGTGGAAAGACATGCTTATAGGTTATTTATCAGCAAAGTGTTAACTAAGTTCCAGCTCAAATAAATTTTGAGTTTGTACATCACTATGGAAACTCTTAGTTTTACAAGTCTTCTGGACAAATGTAGTCAAATTCCACTGTCTCCACACTACAGCTAAGCAATTAGAGGAATGGAATCAGAAAAAATATTCTAATTAAATATGAATATAAAATTTCAAAGATACCCACCAAAATAATTTAAAAAAGTTCCATTCTTACATTAATCATGTCATTTAATAATTCACCTTCTGGCTAACTTGCAGGATACAGGCTCCCTACACACAGCAGGAGAAATCAGATCCAACCAACTAGCTGGCAGAAGGTTTGGCTCCTTCATTCTCGGTTGAGGGATTTATTAAAGCACACAGAAGTGCATTTTGTAGCTTCCACTGAGGCTTTTTCTGCATCTTGGTCATAAGGGCAATTGGTTTCTATGCTGGTTTCATTCCTGTAGACTTCCGTATTCCAGGTCTCATGCTTCTATGTGTTCTATAGTTTACTAGTGCTTTGTCGTCCTGACTGAAAGTTCCCTGTAGGAAGTTATAGTATTCATGGATGTTTGTCTCTACTGGCTATCAACCCAATAACTGAAACATAAAAGCCACTAAGTTAAAATGAATAGGACCACAGATAGAGTACATCAGTGCTTCTCAACCTGTGGTGGTGACATATCAGATATTACGTTGTGATTCACAACAGGAGCAAAATTACAGCTATGAAGTAGCAATGATCTCATTTTATGATTGGATTCCTCACAACATGAGGAACTGTATTCAAGGATCAACGCATTTGGAAAGTTGAGAATCACAGCTGTAGATTTGACTTTTAAAGTTTAACATTCCTTTGTGTTATCCTCAGAATTAAAACTTGAATCTTATGTCAACATATAGTTAATATAAAGTTTGTATAAGTAGTACAATAAATACAAATAAGATCAATTAAGTTTATTGAAGTTGAAAAATGAACAAATTGAAGTGCTTACATTATATGTTAATGATGGAAACGTACATTACTCATGGACCAATTCACTGGAATCCAAAATAATTTTAGAGCATGTGCTACATTCCAGTTACTGTGGTCAGGAAGTGGAGGTAGCAAATGTCACGTTCTTGAGAAGGTGTGACTGGAACCATGACATGCTGAGAGGCAAGACAGACAAGCTGTATGAAAGGCAGGCTCCCCAGAGGACCTGGGCTTCACGTGTGAGGAAAACAATTCAAGTGCCTCTGACTCAAGGCAAGTTAGTAGCTAACTGAGGGGGGAAAAAAATCACAGTTCAACTTTAGATGAGATCACATTTCTGAGTGTTAAGGGGAAAAGACAAATTAGCTTGAATTTGAACTGTAAGTGATTTATCATTTTTAGAAAAAAAAGGATTTCTTTATTTTGAAATAGTAGTATTTCTAAGTCTTCAAAGAGAACTCATGTCTTTGGAAGTTTATGTGTGTCACTGAAGCATCGACCTTATCCTCACCTGAGCATGCCATTGTAAGCCATCAATAAGGGAGGCAACATGCCTGGCTGTCTAAAATATGTGAAGAGAGTGGAGTGGGCTCCACAGCAATGCATCTGGGTGGAGCAGAGACCTAACTACGGTGTCCTATTAGGTAGATGGTACATCAATCTACAAGTTGCTTTTGGAACCCCTTATTTTTCTGTGAAAAAAAAATTACCAGTGTTCATTTAAAGAAGGAACATCCACCTGACTCGTGGGATATAGTTGCCTTTTACTGTTAGTGGCTGATGGGGTGTAAACTATTCTCAATGATAAATAATCACATTTTAATCTGAAGTTAATTTTATACAAGTATATCTACAGTAAGGTAGATTAGTTCGCCTCCAAATCCTGCAACTCTTAAGTCACTTTAAGCAAAGCAGACTTTAGAGAGGTAGGGAAGAGGGTGCAAATATCACTACTTAGCCCATTGAGCAATCAGGAACAATTTGGCTCCAAAGTGCTAACTCTGAGGACTGGAGGAACTCGTTTCGCTAGTTGACTATAACAGAACAGCATTGTTTCCATCCAGCACACAACAAAACCCACCACCCTGCAAGGCTATTTTCTTTTATTTTAATCACTATAGTTAATTTTTAAAGACAAAGCAAACTACAACTTAAATTGAATGGAACTATAAAATAGAACTGAAACAACTGGAAAATTCTGGAAGCATATTTATTATACTTAATGAAGCCAGTATTCTGAAGAATAAGTTTCTTGATTCACCTCATGTCTGGGCCAATAATAAGGACAAAATCATCAGAATGTATGGAAATAATTATAAACTCTAATAATACTATATATGTGAAATAATTATAGTTAAACATTAATTATGAACTTTCCTCTTGAACTAATTCTTTCTCTCCCTTTGATTGCATTTAGAACAATGCCTCTATGTCTGCAAGTGCCGGACAGCATGGAATTTGAATCTTGGGTTTCTAAATAAATGAACTGCTCCACATCCTACGACGATCTATACGTTCACCGTCTTAAAAGCGTCCATCAGCACAGTGTCACTGAGGAGACAGCAACCATCTTTTCTTCACTATGTGTGCCATTTTTGGAAAATACATCTGTGGCCCTCACAATTATTTCCATGAAGAAAGCGCCTATAGCTCCGTGGCGTTCATCATTTGACAGATGCAAGCGCTTCCCTCATCAGTCAGCTTGTACTGAACTTACTGGCGGTGGCTGGAATCCTTAAGGGCCTATTCAACTTCTGAAGACAAAAGCTAAGATGAAGGACATGCCACTCCAAATCCATGTGCTGTTTGGCCTAGCTATCACTACGTTAGTACAAGCTGTAGATAAAAAAGTGGATTGCCCACAGTTATGTACATGTGAAATCAGGCCTTGGTTTACCCCCCGATCCATCTACATGGAAGCATCTACAGTAGACTGTAATGATCTAGGGCTTTTAAACTTCCCAGCCAGATTGCCTGCAGACACACAGATTCTGCTCCTACAGACGAATAATATTGCAAGAATTGAACATTCCATAGACTTCCCAGTGAACCTTACTGGCCTGGACTTATCTCAAAACAATCTGTCTTCAATCACAAATATTCATGTACAAAAGATGTCTCAGCTTCTCTCTGTGTACCTCGAGGAAAACAAACTAACTGAGCTGCCTGACAAATGTCTGTATGGTCTGGGCAACTTACAAGAACTCTACATCAATCACAACTTGCTCTCCACCATTTCGCCTGGAGCTTTTATTGGCCTACACAACCTTCTTCGACTTCATCTCAACTCGAACAGACTGCAGATGATCAACAGTAGGTGGTTTGATGCCCTTCCTAACCTAGAGATTCTGATGATCGGGGACAACCCCATCATCAGAATTAGAGACATGAACTTCCAGCCGCTTCTCAATCTTCGCAGCCTGGTTATAGCTGGCATAAACCTCACGGAAATACCAGACAATGCCTTGGTCGGGCTGGAAAACTTGGAAAGCATCTCTTTTTATGATAACAGGCTTATTAAGGTACCCCAAGTTGCTCTTCAAAAAGCAGTAAACCTCAAATTTTTGGATCTAAATAAAAATCCCATTAACAGAATACGAAGGGGGGATTTTAGCAATATGCTGCACTTGAAGGAGCTGGGGATAAACAACATGCCTGAGCTCGTCTCCATTGACAGTCTCGCTGTGGATAACTTGCCTGATTTAAGGAAAATAGAAGCTACTAACAACCCCAGACTGTCTTACATTCACCCCAATGCGTTTTTCAGACTCCCCAAGCTAGAATCCCTCATGTTGAACAGCAACGCCCTCAGTGCCCTCTACCACGGGACAGTAGAGTCTTTGCCAAACCTCAAAGAGATCAGCATACACAGCAATCCCATCCGGTGTGACTGTGTCATCCGCTGGATCAACATGAACAAGACCAACATCCGATTCATGGAGCCGGATTCTCTGTTCTGTGTGGACCCGCCTGAATTCCAAGGCCAGAACGTTCGGCAAGTGCACTTCAGGGATATGATGGAAATTTGCCTCCCGCTCATAGCTCCCGAGAGCTTTCCTTCTAGCCTGGATGTAGACGCCGACAGCTATGTGTCCCTTCACTGCAGAGCTACTGCGGAGCCCCAGCCTGAAATCTACTGGATCACACCATCTGGTCAAAAACTATTGCCAAATACTCTGAGAGAGAAGTTCTATGTTCATTCTGAAGGCACACTCGACATCAGTGGCATAACCCCAAAGGAAGGGGGATTATACACTTGTATAGCAACTAACCTAGTTGGTGCCGACTTGAAGTCTATTATGATCAAAGTGGGAGGTTCTGCTCCTCAGGATAATAATGGCTCACTGAATATTAAAATAAGAGATATTCGTGCCAATTCTGTGCTGGTGTCTTGGAAATCAAGCTCTAAAATTCTCAAATCTAGTGTTAAGTGGACAGCCTTTGTCAAGACTGAAGACTCCCATGTTGCCCAAAGTGCTCGAATACCATCGGATGTCAAGGTGTACAATCTTACTCATCTGAAACCGTCTACTGAGTATAAAATTTGTATTGACATTCCCACCATCTACCAGAAAAGCAGAAAACAATGTGTCAATGTCACCACAAAAAGTTTGGACCGCGATGGAAAAGCTTATGGAAAGAGTCACACAGCGTTCATGGCCTGTCTTGGAGGGCTTTTGGGGATTGTTGGTGTCATGTGTCTTCTCAGCTGCATCTCACAAGAAATGAACTGTGAGGGAGAACGCGGCTATGCGAGGAATTACTTTCTCAAACCGACTCTGGCATTCAGTGAGCTTTACCCCCCTCTGATCAACCTCTGGGAACCAGGCAAAGGAAAAAGCGCGCCCTTGGAAGTAAAAGCAACTGTCATAGGTGTGCCGACGAACATGTCCTAAAAACAACCAACCAAACCTACTTCAAAGAAAAGCTCAAGACTGCAGTAGTGCTAAAGAAAAACAAAAAAGAACAGACAAACAAACAACAACAAAAACAGACAGAGGAAGGAAGATTCAGCGTCACCAGTGCTGCTCCTGGCCAGTGGAAACATGAAAGTTCAGCATCCGAGTTGACGGGCTTCAAAGGGTACTGTGGCAACCAAATAAACCAATCCCATTTTCTAGAACTTTCATGTAACTTTTATGTCAGGACTAGAGTTAACGTGAACAAAAACGTTTCTGTATTTTTTTTAAGTATAGAAGAGTAGCTGAACTGAGCAATACCTCCTCCTGTGTTGTATTACACGTTAGCCACAAGTTTTTGCAATGACCAGATAAACTTGAATTGACACACGGTGTAAGGAAAAGGACAGATTCTGTAGAGTAGACACAGTGAGTATGTGGACCTCTTTTATAAGGAAAAATACATTTTGGATTAAAATCAATTGCTTTTGTCTTGTTTTTGTTTCTAAATAAAGAATAATTTCTGGGAAAGATCATTTGACTACAAGTCGTTTAAATACAGTGTTTTTGAACAGTGTCTTCTATACTCACATTTGGAACATTAAAAGTGAGACTTTTATTGGGTTTTGTAACTACATTTTTTTGATATACAAAATGGATTCTAGACATCAATTTATCGATATTAAAAGGTGATAACATTATATTTAACACTTGAATTATTAATTGAAGTAAATCCTCCAGGAAATTATGAATTCACTTAAAGATTTTTTTTTTCAAATAGGGAGCTTTTGGAAGAGGATTTATCATTAGGTTCAAATGATGTAAATCCAATACCGGAATAAGTCAAGGTCTAATCTCAATAATGAATGGATCAGCTGGAATCTGCTGCTTTGAAAGATTTGCCACATTCCAGTAGGACTTATTCATCTAAGCCTCTTTCCCCATCTCCGTGAGACTTTAAATACTGAACTTCAGGTCTGCATCAAGTATTTAGAAGCCTGCTACACCACAAACACAGTTAGGAAGTTACGCGTTCCACTTTAAGAGCAGGGTTTTAGAATTTCACTATAAAATAGGAATAAGTAACAACACTTTATAAGGTTCAACTTTGTGAACTCTAGATTAGATTTTTCTCGACTCTACATTAAAAACAATATAATCTAGATGATTCTGGTGTTCTGGTAAAACAAAATGCAGTTTAGATTTAGGAACAAGGAACAGCATCTATCTGTCTATGCAAACTAAACTCACTTCATACTTGCTATGTAGCACAGGGTGGCCCTTAACTTATGATTCCCCTGCCAGAAATCCGGAAAGAGTTTCATTAACTAAGAAAAGGATTCTGAAAGTGACTTAGGGTAAAATACATCATCAAAGTATAACCTGCTAAGGCAACATATAAAGTCTCTAAAAGCACAGGTTAAAATAACCCAGATTATAAAATGAAAATATTATTTTAAAATCCTTTATATGAAGTGAAACAATTTTACTTGAAAAATTAGTGAGAATGAGAGTTTTAGTCCTTTTATAAATAAAAACAGTCCTGCAAAAACGATTGCATTTTGGAGCAAAAAAAAAAGGATTCTAAAATAAAAACACTGATCTTAAATGTAAGCCATAGTTTTAAAAGGGAAATTGTTTTTCTCTCCAGTTGGGAGGTTCTAGTTTATATTAATAACTATTGTGTGCTGTTCCTAATCGACATTTTACAGTAAACTGAGGGCATATTATCAGCACGTCACCGCCCTGTAAACATTCCTAGTATAGCAGTCATATCAATTTATTTGTTGGTACTCGACATTTCTTTTGTGTTAGTATAGGCAGTTTCTAATTAAATCCTAGCTGGTTTTGACAATGTGGAAGGTAATTGCTATGAACTCTTTAAAATGAAAAGCCAAGCTGTGTTAATTTCGACAAAAGGAAAATATGGAACTTGTTAATTCAGTGTGGTTCCCAAGCACAGATTTTCCGACCTGATGAATCGCTATCACACAGAAGCTGACATTAGAATTCATCAGTCAGACACGCTCATACATCACTACGAGTTTCAGCACCACGGATAGAGCTCTGTGAGGCTCAGCTATTTATCAAAAATTTAAGAGCTGAAATATGACCTATTAGGATGCAGTTACTGTATCGGTCAGCAGGAAATTAAGCGTGTGTCTTGTGTTTCTCTTCAGTTTACCTTCACGAGGAACCATTGCACTCATAGATAAAGCTTACACTTTCAAGTGTCACATAACTTTGAAAATTGTCATAAAATAAGCACCATTAATAAATAAGTAGAAGGCATATTAATGAAATTTTGTCACCAAAAAAAATCAACGCAGGCACATAAAGCATGCCATGATTTTATTTAAGTCTTAATTCATGTATCATCAGGGAAGAAAATAATTTTCCTTCAGTAATGAGAATAGTATTTAATATTTTCTATATAACCTCCCAAACAATCACAAAATTAAATGAGGATTAGTCAAATATAATTTACAGGTGAACTGTACCATATAGAATCACCTGTTACAATGGAGTTTACCTAAGGGGAAAAAATTCTAAAGTTTTCCCTTCACAAATACCAACTTATGTACTTACCTATATGGAATAAAAGAAACTCTTGCAAAAATTATTTGAATAGAAGAACATAATCTCACAATTTTTAGTACAAACTCAATTTTTTTAAATAAGAATCATGCTATAACAATACAAAAACTACAGTCATGATTATGATTGTGTAATGAAGTTTGATTATCCTGCATATACAGGTGCATATACCTGCAAAACTGGTACCATTACATAAGAGATGAAAATTTCCTATTAACTAATAAGAGTCTAGCTGTCCTAAAATCAGAGTACAATACTTTATATGTGCCAAGATGATAACTTTATGTGCTATCAGTTATTTCAGTGTGTAACACATACACTTCCAGAGAGTACAGGATTTTGAGGGGAGAGTAAGTAACTATTACTACTGGAATATTACACTAAGCTGTTTCCATTAGCTTGGAGTGCAATCCTTCAACCTCTTGAAAAGCTAACTGTAAATGGCATGGCACGGCAGGATGGTGACAGCCTTATACACCCGTTTATTGAGTCTCCTGGCTACAAGCATTGATCTGCACTATTAGTTTATGGGACGCCACTCTATGATGCCATCAACTCAACATGCAGTTTCACAATGAAAACTATCGCCATTTGCATGACTGTATGGAAAAGCACTATAAAGACAAACACTATTAACAAGGTCAAGAACCTAGAATGCATAACAAAGTTTTGATACATTACTACTTTCCCTAGGAAGAATAAAATGGAGTTTTGAGGGAGACAGATAGATGAATATAAGAGAGATAAATATGCATTATAATTATACAAATGTTTGAGATTTTATTCTAGTTAGACAGCAAAATTTAATCTAACTATGAATCAGAATAAACTTAAAATGATTATTACTCAGTATATTCATTTACTTACATATTGTGCATTCTCAGGAAATACTTATTGGATGGCTATTCATCTTAGAAAAAACACTGAACAGCAAAAATTCCCCTGAACAGAGAGATCTATATTCTACATTTTCTCTAACATTTTCTCTACCAAGTTTTCACAATATTTATCAACTGTGATTCTTAGTAGCACCACAGCACTGGTTTGAAATATTACATACTCACACCACAGAACTTTTAAGCTCAAAATATCTTACTTATAGAAATATGTTAATATAAGGACTTGTTAAAATATATTAATGATTTTATTCTCTTTATTATTAAAACTAGCCTAATACTATCTTTAGCCTGATTAAACAGAGAATCCTATTTACTTACCATAGATCATTTCTAACCATAGAAACATGTTTTGTTTTTTTTTTACTTCACTGAGGGAATTTGGTTATTCTAGCAAATGTGAAGTTAAATTCAAGAAAGTAATTTAGCGCTGACCAAATGTTTATATCTCCTTCAAGGAGAGTCACCTGACTCTGAAAAGATCTCTCACCTACTCTTAACAGATCTGCCAATAAGTGATCCAGGAAAAACTTAAATTCCTTCTATTAACATGTCAGATAAACAATATTCAGAACTGTCGATTTTTAATCTGTCAATTGCAAAATTAACAATAAAATACCATAGTTTAAAGGTGTAAGTTTGCTATAGATGGACAAGATTCCAACAAAAGTCCCTGTAAGTGTTATAAAAAGCAGTGAAAACCTCCAATTGTATTTATCACCATTCAAGACATCTAGCTCTTCATTCCAATGTCTGCTTTTCTAGAATATATGGAAAATTAATAGAAAGTAATTTCTGTATTGGAATTTTCATGACATAATAACATCGTTTTCATTTCAAGGAATAATGGCATTTGTAGGTATCACAAAGCCTTATGAGTTTGTCTTTTCTAGCTGATGTATTTTTATAAAATCATAGCATTATGTGACCATGGTAAAGAACAAGCAAAGTTCTCATTAAAGTATTCATTATAGTGTCTGAGATTACCCATTCAAAAATTCAATTGAGTTGTTCACATGTAGCATTTAATAACCTGTGGTAGAAATAGCGGAGTAAGCTGTGGGCATAGCTTGACTTTCTTAATCCTCACACTGAGGAAATCAGAGTATAATATAAATAGCTTCCTGGTATTTGGATATCAGTCTCCAAGCTGGGAGAGACAGAATTGGTTCTTAAACTATTAGAAGTAACATTGTTAAAATAATGTAACCAAATGCCAAATAAATTCTTCAAAAGTATATGACACAATATTACCACTTATTATTGGTACTGAATTGAAGTCAGAAACTTAAAATAAATGCATCCTTCATAGCTACAAAGAAAAAAACTTACAAGCAGTAAGAAGCAAAAATTTCTATCTGCAAAATAACATAAAATTGGCTTCTCATTCCTGTCTGCTACTCAGTTAATCAAAACACTAGCATTTTAGTACTTAATGTTTCATAGAAGAACACTTATTTTATGAGGATTCCAAAACCTGCTTTCATTCAATAGCATCAGCAAATCAACTGAGATTTGTGTGTGCAATAAAGCACAGTCCCCCGTCTCTCGAAAGGCATGCACGCTAAGAAGCAAAAGCCTCACCTCTCTCTTATAGTACCATTCATTCATATCAACAGAAATTGAGTATTTATAGCATAAGAAATACCTATATTAAAAAATTGTGTGGGGTAAAGGGAACTAGATTTCCTTTCAATGGATCATGTGCGCCTCAATCCAGAACTGTTCCTGAAGTAACTAGTTAATAGTTCAGATATTGTCCTATAAGTGATAAAATATCGCCTCAAAAATGTTACTATTCATATTAATGTGGAAAAACAGAGAAAAACAAGGAAACATTTACCAACACTGAATGTCAGGCTCAAAATGGGCAGTGGTTTTTAGGAAGTTACACCAGGCTTAAGAAAAAGAACATGAGGAAAATGAACTTCCTAACAAGGAGACAAGAATATAATAGACATTTCTTTCTCCCTCTGATGTGGGATTCCCTTCTGAATGCTGTGAATATGTCTTATTACCATTGGTTAATAAAGAAGCTATTTCAGCCTATAGCAGGTCTGTAAGTGACATAGAGAGAGAGAGTAGGCAGAGTCAGAGAGATGTCATGTAGTTGCTAAAGGAGAAAAAAGCCAACCACAGCCAGAATCTTATCAGTCGGCCACACCCTCATGGCAATACACAGATTAATAAAAATGGGTAAATTTAATATGTAAGAGTTAGCTAGAAATATGCCTAAGCTATTGGTTAAACAGTATTGTAATTAATATAGTTTCTGTGTTATTATCCATTTCTGGGCAGCCAGGAAACGAATGAGCAGCCTCCTTCTACAAAATCCCTCTCCCTTCTTCTCAAACTAGCTCTCTCTCAGAGAGACTATTTTAACCCCTTTAAATAAAATCAATCTATTGTATACCTGTATAGATGACTAATTTGCTCATGCAATATTAATATTCCCATTTTGTATCCTATGTTACAACTATAAATATAGTGTCAAAGAAGTTAGTTTTTTTTCATCCTAAACAAAATGAGAAACATAAAAACAAAAAGATACACCAAGCATGAGAAATAAAAATACCCAAGTCTATCTAAGCATGCCATAGTCCATGAAAATGGGTGATTTGGGAGACGGAAACAAGACAACATAAAGAGACACGGGATTTAGCTCAATGGCACAGCATAGCACTTGCCTGGCATAAACCAATCCCCAATCAATACCATAAAAAATGGAATAATTAGAACTCTTAATTATTACATCTAACTACCTCTAACAACAGGTTCTTTTAAAATATTCCAATCTCAATTTTGCATCAAAACATAGGAACAAAGTTTGCTGGATTTCTTTGACTACTTCCCGAAGACAAATAATACTAACAACAACAACAACAACAAAAAGGTGGGGGGGAGAGGGCAAAAAGCAAAGAAAACCTAAGCATATTGTTAAATTTAAATAAGCATATTTCCCAAGTACTCAGTAGGTACACAGTCAGGTTCTATTAAAAGACTTTTCTTTCTGTAATTATTCCCATATTCACCTGATAGTTGTCATCTATCAAATCCAAGTCTACTAGCTGTGAGTGAGGTATGGTACGTCACCAGATAAATGAGCTTTTCAATTCTCAGACCGAAACTACCCCACAACATTCTACGTCAGAAGACACCTTCTGCATTTCCTTTAAAATACAATGTGGGGGTGGCACAAGCCTTTAATCCCAACACTTCCAAGGCAGGAAGGCAGAGACAAGGGGATCTCTGTGTCTCTGTGAGCTTGAGATCAGTCTAATCTACAGAGCTAGTTCCGGGACAGACAGGGCTATAGAGACAATCCCTGCATTAAAAAAAAAAAAAAACCAATCAAAAAAGGCTGACAAAAAGGAAAAAAAGGGCCTTCCAGCTTCCTGCCTAAAGGCAGATTCCTTGACCAGCAGTCAAGAAACACTGGGACACCAACAGGTTAGGGTCAGAAGGCACTGCTGGCGACTTCTGGTCTGAAGTAACCTTCCGGCTCTCAGGAGAGCATGTTGATGAACTATGTGCTATAGTTCTAGAGAGAACACTGGTGCTGAATGCACTTCCGATGACACCGATTGTTCAGTGATAGATGGCATAGCAAAAGACTTGAATAAAAACCAACATGTCCACGTGATTAAAGCCTGCAAGTGACCATTTAATAGAAAGTTAGTCATCCAAAGCTGCCAGTCAAAGAAAGGAGGTGGCTGTTTAAAACAAATATTTTCATAAATAAAGATATCCCCTTACATTAAGCTGGGATGGGAGGATAATTTTACGTCTACGAAGTTTGTCAGCGTTCAGCAATTATTCACTATGAATGCCTGAAAATTACCACGCTCATAACTTGTCTCATTCTCAGTGACTTCTTTCCACCTTGGTTTACATCACTGCCCTTGCCTTTCGTTGGGACTTCTAAGGAAGCTTGCTCGGAAACCAGTAGCAGCACCATGCTGTAAAACTTCATTTGTAGCGTATCATATAAAGAAATGGGTTTCATTATGGAATTTACATGCACGGTCAGCTTTGCTTGATCTCCACCATGCCCACCAAGCAAATATTTTAAGCAGAGAGGCAAGTCATAGTCCATATCACCTGCATGTGTGTATTATCCATTTACTATTTACTGGGATATACGTACTAGAAATGATATCAGCTACTAGCCATTCAGAGAGATGCCATGGCAAATCCTTTGACATTGAAAAAAACTTCCAGTGAAGAAGTAGATACTAATGAATCAATCTGGAGGGTCCAATACATTAAAATAGTATCATAGTAATTACAAAAGTTATAGGAACAGCTAATAGGCATTGAGGAGTATAGAGCCTTCTAAAGGAGCCTCAAGGGTGGCAAATACACATTGTTTTATGTAATCGCCCACCTAGAGAAGAGGAGGATAGACACGGCTTGAAAGTCGTAACAGGCTGAAATATTTAAAAACCATCAAAATACTGAGCGACTGGAACACAGTTCTAAAGAAAGGAAGAGCAAGAACCAGCTGGAGACGATACAGACACTGGTCCAGGCCAGTGTACCTGGTGCTAGCCAGAGGGAAACTAGGGTCGCAGAGGAAAAGGAGCCAGGTTAAAGCCATCAGGACTACTTTACAGGTACAAAGACCTTCTTAGGCTTTTCCTAATCTGACACCACACAGACACATGTACCTCCTCAGGTATGCATCTGTAATCTGTGTTAGGACAGACCAGGATTTTAGGAGCAACTAATTTCATATTTGTTTTCAAAGTGCATCCCCTCTGAAAATATCAAAACAACGCTGTGGCTCTCCATTGCCTCGGCAAAGCAAATGAGTGAAGTAGAGCCTAGACATTCTGGGAGGTTTTGTACAGAAAACCTCAAATATAATGTAGATTTGTGGCATATAGCCTTGAATGGAAGTGTGACATTTTCGACTACCAATTGCTTTTCCCTTTTAAATTTTCACAAACGTGTTACATGGGGCTCAGTAAGTACCTAAGTCTAAGAACAGGCAGAGGCAAAGGCTCGGCAGCCCCCCAGTCCGTGCCCGCGCTCTGTGAAGCACACAGTTACAATGTCTGGGTGTCACGGGTTCATGTTCTATCGTGTGTCTAGATGGGGTGCTTAGGTCATACTACTTTAATATGCACAGCAGGTATGCGGCTAGAACCCACATCTTCTATGCTCTTTGGATACTGTTCTTGGTTAATAAGAAAAGCTCATCTATATACAGTTATGGAATACAGAGCTTCCTGATCTCTCATCTTGCTGCTCCTTTACACCTGTGGTAGTTTTATATGACTCAGATAGGAATAAAACATTTATTGATAATAAAGCACGAGGAATTCATCTCAAAACAATTCATTGGTATGGATATATTTTTCCACTTAGGAAAGATGAAATATTTGCATACTAATGATATGGGTATGATTGCTGACTTTCATATAACTTATAAATTGCATAGTTCAAAATGACTAACACTTAAGACACAGTATCTTCAACATTTTTCAGCAGTCATCAGTATTTTGATTCTATAACTGTCAATACTGAGAAGCCTCCTTTGCATAAATACATAGTACAAAAGGTAGAAGTCTGCCTAGGGCCAACAGAGATTGTGCAAAGTCAGTCCTGATCAGAAGACAAAATTCATTTAATGACAATTTATATAACTTGAATCAACAATTCAAATGGAATTTTTTTTTTTTTACCAAACAAGTATTCCAATGCAATATAATCCAAAGATATAACAATTTAATATTTATATGCTGAGGGATGATAGTAAGGAGAGACTGAAATTATTTGTTTTTATAATGAAACCATTAGGTTTTGATATGGTGTATACTATACACCACATTATGTTTTAATATAATGTTTTAATTATTATTTAATATATATTGATTAATATTTAATATAATTAAAATTTAATACATATGTTTTAATCTGCGCCAAGGTGCTTCAGGCAATGTGAGCTGATTCCACAGAGAGTATTCTGTGTACTGGAAACAAACCTAACAGAAGCAACAAGCATGGCCACTGCCCAGACTCCCTGAACTCATCTGGAACATGATTTCAAATTCATTTGTGATCACAGCTCATTCATAAAAGTTATACTCCTCACAAGTTTTGTGATGTCCCGCATTCATTTACACAATTCCCACATGAGGTTCTGACCAAGAGTTTAAGAAGCTGGGGTCAGAACTGGAGAGATGGCTCAGGAGTTAAGAGCACTGGCTTCTCTTCCAGAGGACCCAAGTTGAATTCCCCAGTACTGGCTGTAATTCCAATTTCAGGAGATCGAACCCCGACTTCTGGCCTCCAACATTACTATACGTACACGTGCTGTACAGACATAGATGCAGGCAAAACACCTGTATATGTTCTAAAACAAAAGTAAATAAATACAAAAAATAAAATGAAAAAAAGAATCTAAGATCAAAAACATAATTAAATTATTAAAAAAGTATATTACATCACAGCAATTTAAGCCTTAATGTGAAAGACACAAATTAAACTATTAGGTTACCTCTTCTGTTATGGAAAGCAAAACTCTAAAAATCCTTTTTCTACCCATATTTCTCAAAAGTGCTTTAGGTAACTGTGATATTAATGTATTAACAGAGTTAATTTCAGTTCTTTAAGAATATTTCTTTTGAAAAGTTCCTGAGGATTTTCACCTGAAGCAAAGGACCAAATTCCAAAAAGAAAAATAAATTTGGTAAAGCAGATCCACTTTCGTTACTATTTAAATGCTGACAGTTAAGTATCTGGTACCCAGAGGCAGATCCTTGGTTTATTGAAGAAGACACCAAGTTGCCATGGCTCATGGATCTGTTCCAGTCATTAAGATACAGGTGACAGAAGAGAGCCACACAGCCTTTCAGACAACATCCAAATGCAACAGCAGACCGAGCGGTTTTATATGTAAGAGGAAACCTGACCCAACATGAGGCCATATTGCTCAGGTCAACAGTTTCTCAGAGGACTACTTGGAACACCACGTAGAATATGTGCAAGTCACTTGTCCCAAACACCACCTCGTTCTAAAAAGAAATAAAATAAAAAATAAAAAAGTCGGCGCACGGCAGCGGGCGGCCGGAACCGGACGCGCACGGCAGCGGGCGGCCGTAACCGGACGCGCACGGCGGGCGACGTAGCTGGCGCAGCGGCCGGGACCGGCGGGTACTGACACAGTGGCAGACAACGCAGGCGACAGGGACCAGGGCAACACCAAGAGCAGATCGCCCCAGGACAATTAAATCAAAGAGGTAGGCCTTTGGTTGGCGAGGTCCCGGGCAAACAGGGAACTTGGTTCTTTTCCTGAAGACCCGTCTGAGGGGTGAGAGGGATCTTGGCCCCTGGCAGGAGCCAGGAAACAGAACGAGGGAATTTTGCAAGAGGAGCCTCTGGCCAGCAGGGAAACCTGATCTGGTTTTAAAAGACCAATTAGAGATCGTCAATAGGAGGAGATGGGCA
>NW_026067983.1:5473783-5477042 GCF_014885135.2 Alexandromys fortis | reverse complement strand
AAATAAATTAATTAAAAAAAAAATAAAAAAATAAAAAAGTCTAGTTTTAGCTACACTGAAGTGAGAACATATAAAATACCAACATGTCTGTGAACCTGTGATACCAGGCTATGAGATCCAGTGGTCTATGACTGGGGTGAAGAGGAGCTTTTGCGATGAAGGCAGTAGTACAAATGCTTTGAAACTATAGATATGTGACACCACCCCTCACAACTCACCAACCCATGATTTGTATAAGAGTAAATTCTTAAAATAATTTTGTTTCCACACATCCAAAGGCCATGTTGGGATGTTTTTTATATAGTTAGTTACACAGGACATTTGATTACATTAGCTGTAGCTGCTACCTCCTCAGCTGAGCCAAAAAATCATGGCCATCTCACCTTGCTTCTGATATCTCACAGCAAAGGAGTATCCCATCAGATTAAAATTATAATCATAAACTCGCAAGCTCATTGGATCTTCCATTGTCCCCAAATAAGTGCTGTCTAACAACTGTGAGCCCCTTTCTCGGTGGCAAGGGCACAACAATCAATATTGATCTATACTGGGAAAAGCCAACTCTGTGATCTTAAACACAAGGGTTGGAGAGGGCTCTCCTGAACTTGGAATACCAAGTCCATTAACATAATGTCACATTATTAATTTAAAATATATTACTTAAGGGCCAGGCATAATGGAATAGTGTTCCTTTAATCCCAGTACTTGAGAGGCAGAGGCAGGAAGATCTCTTTGAGTTTTAGGCCAGCCTGGACTATATAGCAAATTCCAGACAAGTCACAGATACACAGTAAGACACTTCTCAAAAAAATATTTTAAAATCCAAAACAATTTTAACATCAGTGTACCTTAATATGTTTATGCAAAAGAAACAATTAGTACACAATTTAAGTACATTTTAAAAGGAAAACCCAACCCCAATGTCAGCTTACAAAAGCCTGCCATTCTAGCTATCCTAATTTATTTAAGCTGGCAATAATTTGTGAAAAAAGGAAGATTACTGATGGAAATATAAATTAGTACATTTATAGAAAATACTATGGGGAGTTCTGAAATAGTCACTTCTATAAAAACCATAGGGCCCAGTTGTGCCTGGTCCCTACTGAAAGGAAACCAAGTCAATCTTAAAGAAAGATGCAGACCTACCGATGCTTACTGCGGCACCATCCACTAGAGACGAGCGGCAGTCAGTCGCGGTGCTCATCAACACACAGATGGAACAGGAAAATGCGGTATATATACATAAGAGAGTAGTGCTCTTCTACAAAGAATATGGGATTGTGTCCTTTGCAGGAAAATGGGCACACCAGAGGTTACACAGTTAAGTGAAATGAGCGAGACACACCAGTTTCGCATGTTTTCTTTTGGATGTGGAAAGTAGGATTTTAAAAATGCATCCTAAAAATAGTAGCAGAGGGACCATCTAGGTTCGGGTGAAGGCACAGAGGGGGTACAAGGAGAGGGTGAGGAGAGGTAGTCGGGGTGGTGGAAAGAATCAAAGTATAATATATGTATGTGTGGAGATGACCCAGAGAAGCCCACTGGCAGGTGCAAATGCAACAATTGCAGCTTTTAAAAATCTGTTACTATGCCTTTGTCAAAGTTTATAATGCTGTCTCCCTCCACTATTTTCATTCAGTCCAAATTACAGCTGCCCACACTTTCCATCTGATAAAAGTCATCTGATTTCTGAATGAACGGAGACCTGGGTGCTCACATGTCTTTCTCCAATTCAGCCCCTAACGCCCTGTGTTGTGAGCAGCAGTGGGTCAGTCCTCTGCCATCGGTCTACGACGTTTTTCTATGAAGAAACAGATTTGCCCTCTCATTCCGAACCATTTGTTTTCTCTAATCTTATTTTGTCTTGCTAGAGCAAACCAGAGAAGACCTCTACCCTGCCCCCACAGGGCAGCCCGACAAATTGCTGATTATGCAGTTTGTCCCTAACTTTTCATTGCTTCACATGGAAGAAACCACAGCCCTAAAGCCACTGATGATTCTTGGATGTGATCCAAGACACAAGCCTGTCTTAAAGCGAGCCAGAAACTGAATGCCTTCCCCTCAAGCCTTCTCATTCACAACCTCTGTCTGCTGGGAGAGACATGCCATCTATATTCCTGTGCTGTTCTGAAAGGGAAGCAAGACAACTCTGGACAGTCAGGATATTTAATTATACCTGATTCCACACGACATGGTTCATATCAGCTTCACTAGCACGAGAATACAGTAAATGCTAAGCATCTGCACAGCCCTTGGGATGAGGAAAGTGCACTTGAGCTCAATGAAGAAGATGCTCTCGAGGACCACATCTTACAGCATAGGTGAGAAACTCAAAGGAGGAAGTTAAAGCTGCACATCTCAACAGCAGAACCAAACTTTTAGTGACAACAGCAAGAGGGTTTGCTCACCACACAAAGGCAAATTCATGGGTGTTAACTTTTAAAAACCGACTGCAGTCCTTAAACACTGCCACTTGCTCTCCTTTTCCCATTAATGTCCCCTGCCTTTTTCATTTCCCCCTTCATCAAACTTGTATGGAAGCAGGGGTGGGGCACAGAAGGGCTGGACAGAAGAGGAGGAAGAGATACGACTACATTTTAATTAAAAATAAAATCAATTTGAAAACTTTTTCTCATTTATATTAATAACAAACTAATACAATTTTTTTGAGACAAAGCCATACGGGAGAGAGCAGGGAACGGCAGCATGGTGAGTCAACCAGCGCCACCAATTAACTCTAATTCTTTCGCTTGGTTTTGGGGTTTTCTGAGGATTGATACACCAATGGTAAACTTATTAGCAGAAGATGCAGAATCCCTGCTAGAAAGCTCATCTGATAGATGGCATACTTCCCCAATTGAAGCCTGGCACCATCTCACACCTAGAAGCAGAAGCAGGACGGTTCCCCCTCATGCGTGCCATTGCCACTAGAGAAGGAAACTGTGAAAAGTGTGCCTGGTGACCACACTTCCTGGGGACCTCATTATTAAACTTGCTGACTGTCCACATTGACAAAGATGTATCGGGGTTTCTGGGAGGAGAATATAAATTAGAATAATTAAAGCTTGAATTTGTTTTGGCATTTGACTTGTAAATGTTTTTAATCTATGTCTCACATTAAATAAACATAGCACACTGCAACCCACATACATTTCATGGAAATAATTAATCTTATCCTATACAAGGAATGCTAATGATTTCTACCCTTACTTTCCCCAACTCTGGCTTTCTCTTTCTTCCCTCCCCTTTCCCTTTCCCT
>NW_026067983.1:5432552-5473747 GCF_014885135.2 Alexandromys fortis | reverse complement strand
CTCTCTCTCTCTCTCTCTCTCTCTCCCTCCCTCCCTCCCTCTCCACTACCATCATGTTATAACAGCAAATAGAACAGAGTGAACATCTACTGTACAACTGTGGTAAGAAATAGACCCCAAATCAGGAATCATTGGTGGAACTGTCATTCAGCTATTTTTATGAGAGTTAATTCAAAGCGTACTATTGTTCTTCTTCAGGAAGAATAAGAGAAACCATGGCACAGCTGTGAAGGGGTGTCGTAGGAAAGGAAAGGGAACCATGAACCTGTTACATAAAGACCTCAGGAGCTAGGGAAATGGCTCCAACAGCAACATGCTTGATGGACCAGCTTGAGGACCCGAGTTAAACCTAGCACTCCCGTGGTGAGGTGACCATCAGGGAAGATAAATCAAGCACGGTTTAAGCCAACAGAAAGTCTTCATTACCCTTCCAGGGACTACGCTGGATGTTCAGGACCCAAGTACAGCTGCAAGTCTTTCTTAGTGAGAGCTGCTGAGCCCCAAAATCACATCCTGAGTTAACACACTTTAGTTAGTTAATAGGAAGGGAAACTATGAAGTAAACAGAAGGTTAGTACATTTAGAGACTTTCCAAGAACTATGAACTTTGATGGACCTGGTCTTTGTCTTGTTTTGGAAGGTTTTGCTGCCTATGTGCTAGGTATTTCCATCACAGTGCCAATTGTGTTAAGGTCTGAGGGCCTACTAAGGTCACTGGGGCACGTGCACGTGTGAAAAGCGAAAGGAATGGCAGCCAATAGCTGGGAGGCAGAAACAAAGTTATCCCTGGGCTTTGGTTATCCTAGTCTCGCTAAATTATAATTAGCAGTGAAGGCCTTTCATAGAGTAACAAACTACTGCTGAAGTTTTCTGAAATATAGACGTACACATAAAAGAAATGGAGTTACCTTACAATGAGGGACACAACACTCTAACTAGACAGCTTATGTTACCAAGGAAGATCTCCGGTGATGTGGGATGCTCCTCTGTATGCTGTGAATACCACTGGTTAATAGAGAAACTGGCTTGGCCTGATAGGACAGAGTTGAGTTAGGCAGAGAAAACTAAACTCAATGCTGGGAGGAAGAAGGCTGAGACAGGAGAAGCTATGAAGCCACTGCCAGAGACAGACATGCTGAACCTTGCCAGTAAGCCATGAGCCTCGTGGTAAAATATAAAATAATGGAGATGGGTTAATTCTAGATGTAAGAACTAGCTAGCGATATGCTTAACTAAATGGCCAAGCAGTGATTTAATTAATACAGTTTCTGTGTGGTTATTTTGGGAGTCTTGGCAGCTGGGAAATGAACAAGTGGCCTCCTACTATACTCCAGTACTAGGAACAGGTTACAACCTTTGAAGTCATTGGCTAAGGGGCTCACATAGATTCTCCTAAACATTACAAGCTATAGCCAATGTTATTGGTTACTCTCTACAACCTAACAGGAAGACTCTTTTGCTGAAGACTTACTTATTAGTTTTGCTGAGTACTTATGTTACAGAATATGGAGTAGAAGTTTCCCTGCTGATAGATGTCCATAGTACTGGAAGATGCTACACATGTACTGGGGGAGCAAAGGAATCATCGTTCCCACGCCCATATGAATGCTGTGACCTATGAGAAAAACTGTCATGTAAGACACACTGGTGCAATAGTGTCACAGATGGAGGAGTCAACAGGCACTCTTTGGCATTAAGGTCTACTCCATGAAATGGAACCATACATTACACCATTAATGTAGTCAGGAACCCGAGATTAGGTAGGTCATGGGCTGTAGGGGAGAAGCCTACTGTTCTCATTTCACTAAATGAGACAACAAAATGACCTTTGGTGACATATTGCTATACCATGCATCAGTGTATTAGTCAACATCAGAGAAGCTTCTTCTTGCGGTAAATGAAAATCAAGGATGATACCTGAAACTCAGACATACCAATCCTTATTTATGCATTCTATGTTTACTTCATATTCACATACTAATGATAAAGCTTAGTTGATACACAGATACATTAAGAGATTAACAATAATAATGCATAACAAAATAATTTTTAAATATACAGCGTTAACTATATGTAAATGTTCTCTCTCACTCTGTCACAGATACTAAATACTAGTTCTGTTCTTGAGATCCACAGGAGATAAAGTGTCTGGGAAGAAATGAGATGAATGACATAGGTTCTGTGACTTAATGTTGGGCCACTTTCTGAGAAGCTTGGTGCTTAGACAGCCAGTATAGAACACAGAGCAGATACACTAGATAAAGGGATGCTTCACATCCCTGCTGGCAGGAAGTGGTATGGCTCTACATGTCACTGTGCTGCTGGGGACAGCACACACTATAGAACCTATCAACTGTGGTTTTTCTGGAATTTAATATTTTTGGAAAAAAGTTGACTAAAAAACGAATGAAAATTTGTTAAGAAATAAGGGATTCGTGTACATACACACCTATACCAAAGCTTAGTTTATAGATCAGGGACAGTAAAGCACTGACAGCAGCAATAATAAAAAGAACAACATACTGAAATAAGTATTGTTTAAAAGATATGACCACTTCGCTTTTAGAAATTTTACACTTACTAGTTTAACACAATAGCTGTCTGCAGGGAATCAAACCATGAAAAGTTAAATGAGGAAGAAAGGGGAACTGGCGTGTGTCTTTCTAGAGGACATAATTCAACTCACTATATACAATTTAAATTTAAAAACATGAAACCCCAATTAGTGATACATGAACCAAATCAAATTAATAATTGCCAGAAAGGTGTAGTGGGCCAGTTAAACGTCTAGGGGCAAAGGCTTGATGAAAAAATAGCAAATCTCCTGCACCTAGGTTCTCTCATACCATTTATACTACTAAAACAAAATAAAGTACCATCATTTTAACAAGGACACATGCCATATACACATTACAGTAACAAGCGTGCTGGAAAGTCCATGAAGATGTCACAGAAACAGACTCCACCTGTATGAATGGAAGCAGTTCTCCAGTGTTGACTATCCATCACCAACCGCCTAATCACAGGCAACCAACATCATGATTTTCCATCACTTGTAAGAGCAAAGCTTACACACAACATTTATATCCGGTTTCATGTACTTAGATCAAAATTGTTTTCTCTTTCACACTTTTAGACCACACTGCTCCAAGAAAAGGCAAATGAAGTCAAGCTTGATAAACCAGGAAGTAGTGCAAATGATATAAAAAAATCATTGGGTTGGAGGGGTAAAGTTAATAAATCACTTCTTCAGGCCGCGGCATGATGAAGGCCCACACTTGAAAGCAATTTGGTTTCCGAAGACCACGCGGGTTCCCGCAGCATTACCAACGAGCAACACAAGCCCATTTTATTTTTGTGAGACTTGAATGTGAATGAGACGAGGAATTTGACTTCTAAAAAGGAATTCCCCCTAACTCCACTTAAATACAGATGGACTCACTGCACCTGTGTGAAATCCTCCTTTAAAATATAAAACAGCATTATTTTCTCTCCTTTCTCTTCTGACCATGGATTGAGAGACGGTGGATAATGCCATGTCGCCCGGGGTAGTCTGAATGCTTTTGTTCTACTGGAAGAAACAAGATCCCTTTCAGCTAAAGGTTTGCTTCTGCTTCCGTCTGTTCAGCACTGTTCAACTAGGGTGCCGGCTGCATGAAGAACTAAGCAAAGGTGCTCACTCCCGGGGGTTTGGCAAGCCTCTAGCACTGACATCCTCTGCCCTGTGTGAACTTGGGGCCACAGGCTCAGAGTGAGGAGGGGAGGGGATCCTGGTAGCTGCGTTTTATGGCATGGTTGTATAATTCACTGCTTTTCAGTCCATTCTAAATTTTAAGAGCTGGCTCTCGAGAAACACAGTATCACTTGTTGTAAGGGAGGTGAAACTTACATACAAAATCCTATAAAATGGCATGACTGAATCAAAGGAAGTTTGCAAGAAAGGCGAGCACACAAAGATTAGAGATAATATTTTTATAAACGCATGCTCTTACTTTCAACATTTTCATTCTGCCTAAGTAATACTTGTTTCTCGTGAACCTAAAACTATAGCTGGTTGTTTTGGCAGTGAAAAAGACCTCAAATTATTTGGTTGCTAGCCTGAAATAAAGAGTGTAGAATTTGTAAGTCTTTGTAAAATCTGACTTACTTACCAAAAAAAAAAAAAAAAAAAAAAAATTAAGGCAATGGAAATGGCCTGCATCTTTATTCCCGAAAGGAAAAATAACAACAATAAAAAATAGATCAAAGTTACAGAAGAAGTTACAGTACCACTGATTGTTACCTAGTTCACAAGACTTTTACAATATACTCTCTATTTCCCTCTACACTTAAAACCCTCTGGCTGCTTTGAACTAATAAATTACAGCGACGGGCACTTCATAACCAGTATTTTGTCAACACTAATGATAATAGCACAACTTTCATCTTTGTCTTATTTGTAGTTTACAACTAAGGAAATAAGAGAATGAGCTAACAAAAAAAAAAAAAAACCTGAATTAAACACAATTTGGCCGTCCAGAGAACCCAAATGGCAGTGAAAATCACAAGTGTTTCTGCAAATGGATAATAAGCTACAATAACGGCCAAAGTGTGGATGAGGTTGACACTTCTTTGTTCTATATGAATTTACCAAGGAACTAAAATGCTAGACGTTTTGAAAGATGCAAAGATGGACAGGTTATGCACTTCACCTGAATGAATTTGGAGAACTCTCTAGAGGTGCGTTGTGGGGACACAAGGATAGCAACGAGTCAGTGTCCAGGTGGTGTCCGAGAAAAACGCAGCTAGTAGTAACTAACCTGAGTTCGATTTGCAAGCTGAACGTTTGCTTCCTTCAGAAAGTTGTATCTGTTTGTTTTCCTAAAAGATAACACCATGTCCTAACATGTCTTCCAGTAGAACAACACATCATCTTTTGAACTGAAGATCCCATTTTGACCTAAGATATCAAAAACAATTATGAAGAAGTATTTTGCTTTTGGAAATTTGGTTCACCTTATAATTCCCTAACAAAAGATGAAATAAGGATTATTCTTTCTTTGAAAATATGGTCTAAGCTATGAGCATCAACAAAAATGGAATCTCTAAATTTATGCCCACAATTACCCAAGGGCAATCCAGTGCCTCCTCTACCAAGCCAGGTTCAATTAAGGTTCAGTATTCTACTTACGCTATTGTATTTGAGCTCAATGACTAGGAATGAGAGAAAAAAGGATTGAAGAAGAAGAGGGAAGGGAGAGGATGGGAAGTGAGAGTGAGCTGAGAGTGGAGGAAAGGGAGGCAGAGGTAACGAGGAGGAAGAAGCAGAGGGGAGAGGAGAAGCAATGCCCAACCCCAAACAGTGAGAGTCAAGAGCCTGAAATGACTGATGAGAAGAAAGAGCCAGAGAAGAGACCCTGCCGGGACAACAGAGAATGGAAAAGGAGACTCCAGGAAGCACAGATGGCTTCCTGCTCATTTGAAGGAATGGACTACTCTTCAAGGTGAAAGAAAACAAGAACAAAAAGAGGGGTGGGGAGAAAGAGGAAGAGAGGGAAGGACTAAGGGAGGAAGGCAGGAAGAGAAGTTGGCAAGCAGCTGTGGCATGAACTAGCAATGGTCTGGCTAGCAGGAACCTTTGGTGGCAAACATGGAGAGTTCAGCACCCAGGAGACCAAAGAATAGGAATGTCCTGCTTACACAATGCACCTCTAGGTTGATTGCTAAATGAAATTCTAAGTAGATACGTATCCTTTAAAACACTAGATTTCGCTTACTACTACAGTGGTTATTGCATAAACAATAAAAATGTGGAATGCAAACTATAAGGAATCTAAGAAAGATAATTGGTTAGAATTAAATAAGATTGCAAGGCCAAGCCATTTTGGCCAGATGGCTTTTTGCAATTTTGGAAATATCGAAACCATAAATGTCACGGGGGTATACGAATTTTTCCCATCTGGTTAAAAACAAAGTGATTGTTCTGCATTCCTGGTGACAATAGTTCACACTGTCCTCTCAGATGCTACGCTGTTCGCTCTCTTAAGAAGAAAACTCTTATCTCCTAAAATGGCAATTATGCAACCACTTGGGTGCAAAGAAAATAAAACATGTTTACCTCTGAGAGAGATGCTAGGGACAGTCTTGCCATGCCTACTCTGCTTAAAAAGAATCTACCAGTCATCCTGTAGAACTCAGGTGCTGACCAGTATAGCAGATTCATGTATCTATCCGAGCTGGAAGCTTCTTTACTTAGTTACTGCATCGGAACTGCCACTTGGAAGTGCAATGCTCTTCACCTGTGCTTTACTATCCACAGCCATGGCACGGATGGGAAACGGAGAGTAAAAGAGACACAAATTAACAGCTCCCTTCCCCTTTCACATTTGATACCTGAATTTCAAAGAACTAACTTTAAAGATATAATTTATCTGCTCAGAAATACTACACACTATATATTTACATTGCTCAGAAATAAGGAATTTTGTTCATTATATACCTCCATATATAAATTTCCCTTCCAATCATTCAACAGATGGTTCTATCACATTTGTGTTAAATAAATAATAATATACATTATGAATTATTAGAATTGATTTAGATAGTATGTTACAAGTGCATTTATTTTTTATGTTGTTTTGCATTCCTTATAAGGATCACTGCTGTCTCTCTGGTTCACTTCCTTACGGTTCATGTCCCAACTCTACTGAACAAATCACAAAACATCTCTCTAGGCCACTACAATCTCCAACCCGCTCTCTTTATCAGTACAGACCCACCAGGCTTTCTGAAACACCTCTTTGGGAAGACGAGTGATACATGCACTCAGCTGAGTCAAGTAGACCTGGACTGACACAGAACTTTCAGTACCTCTGTGCATTGCTGATGTATCAGAGAGAAGCAAACATCAAAAGTCACAGCACACAGAGGACCATCACGGGGAGAAAATGTAAATATTTATTAATAACAGACAAATCCTGACCATCACGGAAATGGCACAGCAGAAATATGCCAGCATTTCATCTTCAGTGTTTCAAGTGAAGGACGTGGACTTGGTTTAATATAAACATCTTTAATTATCCCCCAAATACATGGGAAAAAAAACTTTTCAGTTTCAGAAGCACCTGGGAGTCATTGTTAAACTATAAGCTAGAAGTAGGTCTGTATTTTAACAAGTCTCCAAGTGATACCAGTGACCTTGGATTGGAAAAAAACAAACCCACAGTTTGGTCACCAAGTTAAAATAAAGGCAGGGACAAAGGTCCTGTGTTTACTACATTTATGATAAATCTAATACTCATGTCAAGTGATGTTTTTATGCCTTTCTCATCACTTGGCTCCTAAAATTTATACTTTGTTACTTGCTTTGGCCTAAATTCTTTTTTTCATAAATTTTAAAAAGGTAGTACCAGCTTAGCCATTAAGAATACAGACTTCTAGGTGCACATGTTACTATCTCCCAGGACTTGGATATGAGCTCCAAGTTAAACCCAAGTTGAAATTCAGATGTAAATTTCATATTAAACTGTCTCAGAGAAAGCAAAATATGAAAAAAATCAAATCTAACATTAACTGCAAAGAACATAAAATACAAGAGTCCTGTATCCCAATTGTCAGTTATCCCTCACCTGTCTCCCTCCTTACAGGTCCTGTGGTTGTTGCTTAACAGCAAACAGCTTATTTGAAGAAGAAAAAAAAAAAAGGAAAAAGGAAAAAGTTTCTAGCCACTTCATACTATCAGAGTCCTAGCAAATGCTGCACAGACTCCCCAAGTTCAATCAACTGATACACATGTCGGGGGCGGGGGACAGAAAAAGTACAAGCCAGGTTAATTTTGATATTTCCTTTCCTGAGGAGACCACACAATTAGCATCTATTGTGAATTTACAAGGGTTCGGCTAGAGAAGAATTCATGTTACACAGAGGTGCCCGACACGATTAACAGAGACGGAGAAACTGGGCCAGTGTGCATGAGAGCGCAAACCGCAGAGGTCATGGGTGTTAATGAGAAAAGGAGCATTTATTAGCTTTCAATTTAAAACATAAAGCCCTTCTCGCTCAGTGGTTTAAAACGGGACAGTGTTCCCTACCTGAGGACAGATGAAGGCAGTGCCCTCAATTAGATGAACAACACTCCTGGCCCCGAAATTGTGTTCTTACCTTCTGATATCTGTGTGGTTCTGCACAGGAAGCTTATGAACATAACTTATCATGCACTATCACCTACACTGAAAAGTTGTACTTTTATGTTTCAGATACCTAATATTTACTTTTACATACTAGCCAAATGGCATACAATGTGACTTTGTGTGAGATCTATGGATGATGGAGATATTTTCTCTGAAAAGCTGAAAGTCCCTGGGTAATTTTAAATTTAAAAAATAGAAATAATGCCCTGGCTAGTTCACACGAAAAAGATAAAATGCAAATAGTTATTTCTTAGCAATTTATTTTTCCTTTGCTTTCAAATGAAGGTATGAAAATGACTCCCACACTGGAAGGGCACAGGAAGTAAAGCTAAACTCAGTCAGTGACCAGGCCTTTCGTCTGGACCACTCTGTGCCCAGCCATCAACAGCACAGTCCACGGTGAGGAGTGGACAGCGATCAATAGTGCAGTCCAAGGTGAGGAGTGGCCAGCGATCAACAGTGTGGTCCACGGTGAGGAGTGGCCAGTGATCAACAGTGTGGTCCACGGTGAGGAGTGGCCAGTGATCAACAGTGTGGTCCACGGTGAGGAGTGGCCAGTCATCAATAGCATAGTCCAAAGTGAGAAAGCACACGCTCACTTCACACAGTGACTGTAGCAATGTGTTTGTGCCCCAGAAAGCAACCTATTCAGACACAAGGAATCAAAGTTGCTTACAAACAGTTGTCCAATCAAAGTTCTAGAAGACCTTTCTAAATTCATTCCTTGTATGATTTCCTACTCTGGTGACATGATTAATCGACTACGATGCTGTCAAGTAAGAGTCAGTGACAAACAGACTGCAAGGGGACTCGGCTGACAAAGCAAACCCGCCCTCGTATGTACGATGACACATACAATGGCATCTACGTTTGCTGGAGCGATGAAGAGCCAAAGAGCTGAGCAGAAGTCATGCTCTCTCTGCTTTCTGTACTCTTGCCAGCTGTACCATGAAGACCCAGCATCTCTCTGAATAACTACTTATTCCTCCCCCTACAGTGAGTCTAAGTTAGTGCACAAAGCAGACGGGATGAAGCATGATCACAGTTGGGCTTCCCATCGAAGGCCTGTTTCAGAGAGACCTAATTTGAACTGTGAGTTCAGTGATATTCCCCTGCGAAAAAACAGAAAGAGATTGTCTCTAACAGAAAACAAACAAAACAACCAAGAGAGAGCCCTCGAGGCAGAAATGTGTAGAAAGAATGGAAAGAGGGAATGTAGGCAGAGTGTGCTGGAAGACGAGAAATGAGAGAAAACCCCGAGGACTAGGACAGAGGACATACTCAGGCAAACTTAAGGACTTGTTTCTTCACGCAATGAGAAGAGACTGGAGATAGACACACATGACCAGCCTGACCGCACAGCCACTGGAAGCAAGCCCCTGAGGAGCTGGTGGAAAGACATAACACCCCTCCCACTGCAGAGCTGCTGGGCCTTTGCCCGTGTGTGCTGGCGTGTTATGCACATGAAAGAAAGCAGTGTTATGTTCACCGACATCATTGACTCCAGGAGGAAGACCTGATGGGCAGGGAGAGGATGCTGAGCGTGGAAGGGGAAGGCGGCAGTTAAAGTCTAGGTAGCCCCAAGTAGCGAGCGAGAGAGAAAGACGTTTGGAATGATGACTGCTGGAGAGTAAAATCAATACTTTCTTTTTCTTTTCGCCTTACGGAAGGCGGAAAGAGAATGTGTCAGGAAAGGATCCTAGATCGCTGACTTATAATTAGTTACTTCATTTTCTAGGAAGAAACACTAAAAACAGAGACTAGTCTGAAAACCACCTTTCACCTGGTGGCACTTGACGTGCCTTCAAGGCAACTGAAAAATGTCTAGTATGGGGTCATGAGTTCGAGGAGAGACCAGGACAAAATGAATGTCTCTGAGATGCAACAAGGAGAAAGAACAATTAAGTCGTGGGTATAGATGGGATCACTGAAAGCAACTCTTACTACAGTGTGTTTTTATGTACTAGCATTACATTGAAATGATTATTGCTCAAATATTTCAATTCTAATGACACCAAATTGGAAACGTCTCGCCAAAGCAAAGGCAAAAAGAAAACTGGTCTGGAGTACTTCCTGAGGAACATAAAATAGAATTCTTAACGGTGTTAGCTTGGTGCAGGCCCTGTCTGACAGATTCTGATTAGATTCTGATATGTCACAGATGGCAAAGACCCATTGTCTGAACAATAAAGAAGTCCCAGTGGATGCATATAGGGATCATTTGAACCATTAAAACCAGTGATTACCAAATAAGATAGCACAGGAATGGTGTGTCCTGTACACGAGTCATTAGGTGAAATCGCTTGCTTGCTCTCGGGGCACAAAGTGAGCATGGTCTGCAGGCTGGGTCTGGTAATTACAAACACTTAAGCAATATTAAAGAGGCTGTTAGAATCGTGATCCACTTCTCATTAGAGAGCACAATACTGTAAAGCAAAACCTGGAGTAGATGAAAGACCTATCTATAAACCACAAGGGCAATCACAGATACATTAATATTAATTAGTAAAAGATCCTATTCCAAAGGATCACTTGGAAAAGTGTGGCTTCAAGGCAAATGAAAGGTGTTCAGGGGACATATGGCCTCATCCATCATTCAAAGCCCACTTTGAGGAGATAATTTAAACATGTACACTCCAAATAGCTTGCGTTAGGAGGCTGCAAATGAATACCAGCAAAACTGATATTTTTCTCAAGAAAAAAAATTAGTGAAAAGTTATAACGTGATATACCCACATATAAGTCTAATAAGCATTTTTATGGACGTAAGGTGTTAGCAATTCAAACAGGCAAGTCTGCATTGTTAAACTTTTTGTGTGACTTACAAGACGATAGACGTTACTAAAGACATACTTTATGAATTATAGCTCAGTAAAGTTGATTTTAAAATACTTGATGACACTTTTTATCTGGGACAAAAATACTAAAGACATATTAACTGAAACAATTGCAATAACATATGTCTTTTAAGATTGACAGATGCCATTTTGCATGTTTATTTCCTTTCATATTTGCTAATTCTAGAAATTACTTCTAAGGAGGGTGTGCAATGTGGTATTAGTGACCAATGCTTATATTAATTTATAATCAAATGTTTCACTTATTTAGCAAAGACATAGGTGTTCAAGATAATATGGATGCCTAACTGATTTCCCAAAACTACCCCATCAGACTTGTACTTTGCTAATCCCAAAGGAAACACTAGAGGTAACTTAGCTATGACAAGGTCACCTGTTGAAATAAGGAGCGGTGGGGCTGCGTCCCCAACACCCCAGCCGCTTGCTAGCTCATGCCCGAAATAACAACACACAAACTGTATTCATTTAAGAACTGCTTGGCCCATGAACTCTAGCCCTTACAGGCTAATTCTCGCACCTGGACTAGCCCATTTCTAATGATGTATGTAAGCACCCCAAGGTGCGCTTACCAGGAAGATTCTAGCCTCCGTCCATCCTGGTGTCTCTACTCCAGAGCAGAGCTGTCGAGTCTACCCAGGAGAGTTGAGCATGGCGTCTCTGTTGAGCTGTAGGGTCTCTCCAGGAGCAGAGCAGAGTCTGACCTCACTTCCTCTTCCGCCCAGAATTCTATTCTGTTTACTCCTCCTATCTATGTTCTAAGCTATGAGGCCAAGCAGTTGGTTTATTACTTAACCAATGAAATCAACAGATTGATATATGACACTCCCACATCAGTCACAGACGGTTAAAAGTAATGCAGATGCAATTTGGATCAAGACAGGCTGTCTCCAGAGCCCGTGCTTGTAACTACTATACAACTACAATTTTTTTTAAAGAGCATGTTATGAGAAATCCAAGAAGTAGTTATGTCGAAGACAGCACAAATCCACCACCCAGCGAAGATGAAGAACGCACCAACACCGAGTTTTTCCACTCTAAAACTTCTAGCTTTTCTCATATGCCATAAAGCAATACAGTAAATGTCAACATTCAGATACCAAATACAGGCAGAATTTCATTTACCTTTTATTTTCACTGGATTTTCAGTACCAACTTTGTTTGATTTCATTCTGCAATATCTGACCTTATTATACAGCTACTTTCAGAAAATTCAGAATTTTATTTATGGCATTAAAACTAAAGAGAAAAAAAAGTGTAAACTTCCCATAGTGTCCACAATAGGATGCAAGTTGAAAAAAATCCACTCCAGACACAAACCATTTTGTGATCCCAAATCTTAGCGTACATCTCAATAATCGATTATTTCCCAACCATCTCCACGACATGTGATCTATCCTCACTGCAGTCAGCCAGTGAGAGAGTCCTCCTTCGGCCTCCCTGAAAAGGCTCCTGATTTGCCAGAGGACAATGTCTGCTCATTGCTAAAATGGGTGCTGTCCGACACAATGTCTGCAATCACACAGCAAACCATGCATCTCGTTAGTACAAACGTGAATCAAGTCTCCAAGCGACTCCTAAGGATTAAGTCTGGCAGACAACTATTTGACTCCTTCAGTAATCAGACTGCATGTGAAAATTCATGTTCGCATTTTTAATATGAAGCAAAGCCATCTGAGAAAAGACAGAGTTCAGGTATTTTCTGCGCTTTGTTTTATCACCCAACGTTCATGATCCTCGTCGTTACATAATTTTGCATTCTTGAAGTGAAGACAATACCTCCACAACTATGCATGGCTATCTACAGACGTGTGTGCACATATCTATTTTGTGGAAGACAATATAAGCTTTTCTTCTCTCAGAAAAGGGAGCGCACTCTTTTTGTCAACCTGCAAATCTTTTCCTCTCTGGTCTCTGGGCAGATTACTTCCGGCTACCTGCTTTTCTTCATGGCACACTCATGTGACCAACTGGGCCATTTCATTAGGCACAGTCCATTCCAGACTCCTGCAGAGACTGTCAGTGATGATGACTTTGACTCCTCAGGAAAAGATGTCGCCCACCAGAGTGCCTCCAACCTGCCTACGGTAGGGCTGGATGCTAGGGAGAAAAACATTGCCCAGATTCTTGAACAAGCTGCAGCGTGGCTTCTCAAAAACACGGAACAATTAAAATGCCTGAAAACGGAACTGAATTTTATCAGTCTCTATAATGCCTGGGCCACCTCCCAGAGAATCTAAATGCACAAAAGGATCAGTGAACATTTTCTGGGCGTAAAAGAGCATTTACAGAAAGGAGGGCCTCAGCGTTACTGACACCCGTTTGGGGTGACCCACTTGGTCATTCATGCCAGTCTGTACAACGACGAGGAAAACCCATCAACCGGCTTTTCTGAAACACAAGACGGAGAGAAAATGGCTCAGTGTCAACACAGGCATCTAGTCAGCCAAAATGCCACACCTGGGAAACCTCTCCTAATATCCCGAGTTCCTTAACAAGAAACTGTAAACACACATGGGGAAAAAGAGAGATACAGAAACAGGAACTGACCACGGATTTTAAGTACACCGGGATAACAAAAACAAATGTGTCCTATGCAGCAGTATCCGTTATGAATTACAGCAGATCCTCCTCAATCTGTGGGAGATACAAACCCTCGTGGTTCTAATGGATCCCTAAAAGCATATATGATATTAAGCCCTATCGAACAGATTTTTTACTATATATGCATACATAAATTTTAACTTCTAGTCATAGTAAGAGATCCACAACTACAAGAATAAATTAGAACAATTATAACAAAATGCTGTCATAATACTTTTGGAATTATATATCTTGCTTTACAGCTCCTAATTACAGAAACGTGACACAAATGTGAAGATGGTAAGACAGAAAGTCCTAAAACCGTGACAGCTGGGTGGCTGACAGGTGACCATGGATACAGTGTGGACATGCTGGACAAATTAGCGTCTCACCTCCAGGAGCATGGGATTTCACGACAATATTCAAAATACTATGCAATTCAAAAGTTATAGATTCTACAATTTTATATATCATACTATTTTATCTTCAGTTTGTCAGTCATAAGATCACAGAGAATAACTAAAATAGCAAAAAAGATTTAGCAAATTAATAACATTTTCAAACCATTGAGGTGTATGCATCCCCTTCTTGTTGAGTTCGTACCCTTGTGAACCTGTATCCTCCATTTTCACCACTTTGTCTTTCAGGTCTAACTTCTCCTCCAGCTCCTCCAAGTTCAGCAGAGCCTGAGGCTCATTCCTCCCACTACTCTGAGCATCTCCATTCCCGCACACATTATAATTTAGTGTTGTGTTTGTTTCTTACAATGATGATTTCTTCAGAGAACGTATGTGGCTGCAGTAAATCTTTATTTATTTTGCCAGTACAATGAGAGCAAAACTAGTAGCTACAAAGATCCTGGGTAATTTCTTTGTCACCCTCCTTAATAAATGAGATTAATAAATGAAATTACTTCATCTCAGCCCATAAAACTCCTCACAGAAAAGCATCAGATCCCAGCAAACATTCTGCTCGCTGTGCGCACAAGTTGGCACATTCTTATTAGTATACAAAAAACATTAGTTCACCGATACCTATCCCTACTTTACTTCCCATAATCCCTCTCCTCAGGTCCCTTTCTTAAGTTATTAACTATCAAATCTGAACAGTGAATGAACAAACGAGGAATAAAATTTTATTCTTAGTATTCTAGGATTTATTATCCGGCCATGAAAATAGCAGACAATCATATCATAGAAAAAAAAAATGAAGCCTGCCTGGGTAGATGGGAGGACAGGAGGAAGGACGCTTGTACATGAAGCTCCAAAGCAACAATTCTTCCTGAGGTCTTTGGGTAGCCCCAGGAAAATAAGTCTGTGTGCACAAAGAAAGTACATCTCTTTAAAACAGCACCATGTACGTCTGGAAATTGACTTGTAGCATTTAGCTTATTGTCCAGATTATACGGAATGTTCTTACCAAAGCAATGTAAAAAGTCATCACGACTTTGGGAGTTTTAAAGCAGAGGAATGCACAGATTCTCTAAGTTGTCATAAAAGTAAAGGAAGGCGTGCCTCCTCTCCAGGTGGCATGTGATCTCACACCTGTGGTACACACTCTAATAACTGACACTGCTACACACGGGGCGCTGTAGTTTGACTTACAACAGTCAATGAGTAACCCAACTTTTTAAAAAGCAATCTTGACTCTCTAACCTTCTGAACTGCTAAATGATATTTTGATTTACAATATACACAAAACTATGCCTAAGTTTTCTTCTTAAGGACAGATTTAAGTCAGTTTATACACAGACTCACTCCAGGCTAGCAAACCTCAGTGGCCTCTGGAGCCACGGGATTTAACTTTACTTGCAGTGGGATAATGCTCATGTACACTGTAAAAATTTTTCACTCATATTAACTTAATAAAACACTGATTGGCCAATAGCTAGGCAGGAAGTATAGGTGGGACAACCAGACTAGGAGAATTCTGGGAGGAGGAAAGGCAGAGACACAGTCGTTATCCAGAATCAGAGGAAGCAAGATAACAATACCTTATTGAGTAAAGTTACCAAACCATGTGGCTAAACACAGATAAGAACTGTGGGTTAATTTAAGTTGTAAGAGTTAGTAAACAATAAGCCTGAGCTAAGAGGCCAAACAGTTCATAGTTAATATAAGCCTCTGTGTGTTTCGTTGGGACTGAACAACTGCGGGACTGGGCTGGACAGAAACTTCTGTTTACATTTATTATTGCTCATCTGTGAAACACAGAACATTTAAAATTGTAATTGAAAACCAATTGAACTCCTAAAAAGTATTGTCAAGTAAACTAAAGATTGTACTTACCTTTTTATGAGAACGACATATTTTCTTTATGATACTTACACAATAACCACATAAATCCATGAAAGTTACCAAGTCTAGGACACTATAAAAATCAATTTTTCATTGAATGACTGCTCACAGGCATTCAGCATGAATGATTACCTCATTAACTTCTGGAGAGTTTTTTTTCCCTAACTGTACATTCAATTGTACCAAACCTGGTTAGATGAAGCAGAAACAAATTCATATTTCCTAACACTTATTCGAATGCTTTGGACTAGAAACTGCACTGCAGATCATCTTCCCATTCCATCAAATTATCCTCCCAGTCAGGTTCACACTAACAAGGGCCTCATGTATCATTGCCTTCCTCTTTCTGAAGAGAGAAAAGAATCCCCACTCATTTCACAGTACAATGATTCATGCATTACTTAATCTTGTTTCCCGGTCTATTAAAATCAAAGATGCATATGCCCTGTTATACCATGTGATTATATTTAATTGTTGGCTCGAAAAAATGTTTAAAATAAAAATAAAAACATCCCTAAATACCTGTAATAGATATTCTAAGGCTCTGCTCCCTTATCTTTTGACTTGTCTTGCACTTATTGGGTAACTGATTGGGAGCTCATTTCTTTTGAAGTTCCACTAGAAACACAAATAAGGACAAATAACCATGAACTGAATCTATTGGGAGCTCAGCCCAGTTCTAGCTGTGAATCTCTGCATCTGCTTCTATCAGTTGCTAGATAAAATTTCTATGATGACAATTAAGGTAGTCATCAATCTGATTACAGAGTCTGGTCAAAGAGAAGGAGAAGTGATAATATGAACAAAGGGGTCAAGACCATGATGGGGAAACCCACTGAAACACATGACCTGAGCTAGTGGGAGCTCACTGCCTCCAGAAGGACAGCAGGGGGCACTGCATAGGACCACACTAGGCCCCCTGAATGTAGATGACAGCTGTATGGCTGGGGCAGACTGTGGAGCCACTGGGAGGGAGACTAGGATTTATCCCTAGTACTTGAACTGGCTTTTCAGAGCCTACTCTTTGGAGGGATGCCTTGCTCAGTCTATATACAAGGGGAGGGTCTTGGTCCTGCCTGAAAGTGATGTGCCAGACTTTGTTGACTCCCTGCGGAAAACCTTACCCTCTCTGGGGAGTGGAAAGTGGGAAAAGCGGGAAGATGGGAGGAAGAGGAAACTGAGATTGGTATGTAAAATGTGAAAAGACTGTTTTTAAAAAGTTTTAAAAGGATAAAATAAATTCAACAGTTAGCATATTAAAATAAGAATTGAATTTATTATGTTCTACACATCACAAATGAAAAATGCATGCATCACTTGATTAATAGAATTTTATTTAAAAAAAATTAAAAGATAATAGCAGAAGACACAAATTTGTGCATGAAAAAATTCTTTATCATTAAGATTGCTATATTTCAATATTGATTTCAGAAAGCAAATAAAATGGCTATGGTAGATCAATGCAGGCAACAGTATATAGAGCCTTAATGCTGGATTCGTAGTTGCTCTGCACCAGGGAGAGGTAAAGATAACCTTAGCAGTACCTGGAGTTTATTTTGCACACTGGAGACCAAAGCAAAGGAAATAGCTGGTGATTCATTCTGACACACAGAGATATCACAGAGACACACAGAGACACACATAGACATGGGGATTGCCAGAGATTTGCTATTCTATTACTAACACTCTACCTTGAAAGAGAGAGACTCTGAGAAATGAAGGCAATAATTCTATCTTCTTCACCAAAATCTGGGTAAGTGTGCCTTTGTTGCTTCTGAATTTGTAGTGTGTCCCCAGTAGAGTGCAGGTATCATCACTGTGTGGCCTTAGAGTGGAGATGGAGATGCAAGCTCTGAGCATGACTGTGCCTGCCGTCCAACATAAGCAAAACCTCTGGTCTGCTTGAATGCCATCATGGGGAATGCAATGCATCACAGGCAACTGTCTGATCACTGGGAGACCAGGAAGCTAAAGCAAATACAATGTAAAAAGAAAAAAAAACTTAATTTGCCCTCTTCTTGGTTGATCTTTCTCTTCTATATGGTTCCAGAAGTTTGGTCAAAGAAAATAGGATCCCATAGTAGGTAGAAACTACTGTCTTCCAATCTTCCTCTTAACCCACCGAGAACACTGATGTAGGAGTCCCCTCTGGATCCTGTGAATAGGTTTTATTACCATTGGTTAATAAAGAATCTGCTTTGGGCTATTACTGTGCAGAATACAGCAAGGCAGAAATTCTAAGCAGAGATAGAGAAAAAAGAAGGCAGAGTCAGAGAGATGCCGTGTAGCTGCTGAAGAAGACAGATGCCAGCTGGAACCTTCATGGGTTAATTTAAGATATAAGAGCTATCTACCAATATGCTTAATTGATTGGCCAAGCCATGTTGTAATTAATATAGTCTGTGTGACTATTTCAGGTGTGGGCAGCCAGGAACGAACAAGCAGGCTTTCATCTACAAAACACCATCATGGTCAGGAAGGATTCTCTCTCACTAGAAAACCTGATAACCCTCTCCTCTTCTTCTCTCTCCCTCTGACGTAAATATGCACATAAAACTACCCCTACGAGCTTGATGTTGAACTAAGACAGCCTACATGGTTTTAAACTTGCCAATGTTATTTGACTAATTTGAAATACACACCAAGTTTAACCATGGAGAACACACTTACAAATGCTAACCCGGGATACTTCTCTCTCAAGCACCATCCCAGGTCATTGTTTCAACAAGTGCTCCAGATGAATTTCCTGGGGGTTCTGAACACTCAGACATACTGGTAAGAACTACACAAATGCTATTTCTACACATGTTAGCAATGGACAGAACACCGTGTCTGAAATGGGAATTATCTGTCCCAGAGAGAAGAGAAGACCACCTGCAGAATAATTAATTCAAAGCACCCATGTCGCTAAATTCTGACATGGTGAATCTGAAATTTTCTACAACTATCTTGTTGAAAAAGTGAAAGTATATCATTAAACACTTTAAGCACTTACTAAGAGACAACATCCTGTAGATGAGCTGGGTATGCTTACAACATTCCACTTTCAAAACAGTGCTATATTATAAAACTGTAACACGTATTATATATAATATGATAAACTTATTCTGCTGTGATGTGGGATTCCCCCTGTATGCTGTGAATACCACTGGTTAATAAAGAAACTGGCATGGCCTGATAGGGTAGAGTGGAGCTAGGTGGGGAAAACTAAAGTGAATGCTGGGAGAAAGAAGGGCGGGGTCAGGAAAAGCCATGGAGCCACTGCCAGAGACAGATGTGCTGAAACTTTGCTGGTAAGCCACGAGCCTCATAGTGATGGACAGATTAATGTAGATAGGTTAAATTAAGATGTGAGAGTTAGCCAATAAGGAGCTAGAGCTAATAGGCCAAGCAGTGATTTAAATAATACAGTTTCTGTGTGATTATTTCGAGAGTCTGGGCAGTTGGGAAACAAACAAGCAACCTCCCCGCCCACAACACTGTTTGCTATGTGGAAACACAAGCAGGGGCAGCTTTCTCCTGAGTGATGACATCATTGCTGCCAGCACTCCTTGTCAAAATTTTAATGCTGTTTCCTAACATAATACTGAACTCCAGCTGGGCAGTGGTGGTGCACGCCTTTAATCCCAGCACTTGGGAGGCAGAGACAGGCTTGTGAGTTCGAGGCCAGCCTGGTCTACAAGAGCTAGTTCCAGGACAGGCTTCAAAGTTTCAGAGAAACACCGTCTCAAAAAAACTGAACTCTGCTCCTTGCTCTATTTGTAAAATGAATATCCTGTAGCATCTCTTCACTACACACAAGGTGAAATTATGCTGTGTAGAATCAGGATATGATTAACAAGTAAATTTATTCAAATATTGCTAATGTTTCAAAGACTTCTGTTTATAGACATAAGTAAACAGAGATATACATATAAATAATTTCCAAATGTCATTGCATACAGAACAAACCTAGCACCAATGACAATCAATGAAAACACATAAAGGTGGCTTTTAAAACTGTATAACGCAGTCCATGGCAACACTTGAAGCTTAACCCTGTGCACGGAGAGCAACAGCAATTAAGTCTCAGCTAATTATGTGCTTTCACAATTACTGAGTAATTTTAGAATGAAAAACTGCCCTGGAATACAAATTTAACAGCCACTCAAAATTCCAGTTTTTCAACTCACACATCTTCTCAGTTATTCCGGGACAGCGCCATATCCATGGTAGCCACACATTCTGTGACAGACAATTTCTAAACACTCACACTTTCCCCAAACCCACCAGCTCCCTGGGGACATCTCATGAAACACAGTTACTCGCTCCAACTTTCTTGACTTAGCAAAGGGAAGAAGAAAGACTCAGGTCTCTGCCCTAACATTCCGGCCCCACTACAGTCCATTCACAAGACAAAGTCAGACTGGAAGGTAAGGGGTGGGCCTTTTTTCTAACAGTGGATCCATCTAAACTTAGATCATGTCACTGCTTTTGTAAGCAGCTGTTTGATACTTACTACCTGGAGCATCATCTCCTGCCTAGTACTTCCACACGGACCTTTTGAGTTCTGAGTGTAAAATGTACACACTTGGTTCACATGTTTGAATGCTTAGGCCCTGGTGTCTGTCTGGAAGGGTTGGGAAATGTTTAGGAAGAGGGTCACTAGAGGCAGGCCTTGAGGCTGTGTAGACAAGCCCACTTCTAGTTCATGTTAAGCTTCCTTGGTGTACAAAGTGACCAGCCAGCCTCTGATTCCCTACGCCAAGTCTCCCCTGCTAAGATAGACTGTTATCTTTCTGGAACCACAAACCTAAAGAAACCCTTTCTCCCTTAAACAGCCTTTGCCAGGGTATTTCACCACAGCAATAAAAAGTTAACTACGATGCAGATAGTGGAAAATGAGCACTGTTTTCAGGTTTACAACATCACTGGCAGCGCTGTGGGAACAAATGACCTCTGCTCAGCTCATTCTCTTTGCAAGTTAAAACTGCTTGCTCTCATGCTCTCCTGGAAGAAACAAAAGCCTTTTCTGTGCTTTCTTTTTTAACTTCTCCAAATTAAGAAAGGCTGTGGCCAGCAAAAATAAACATGTTAAAAGAAAGAAAAGAAGAGGAGTCAGTTTTGGAAGAGGCAGAACACCTGAGGTGGGCAATCAGAAGTTCCCATTACATCACCGCAGTTTTACGGCTCTGCTATGAACGCGTATAAAAAGGAGATATTTAAGCTAGCGCTTTCCAACAGAAATAAAAGGTGAGTCACACATGTAATTTTAAGCTGTCCAAAGCAACATCAATGTTTTGTAAAATCTAAGTCTGACAACAGTTTAAACACTATGACTTGAGGAAGCAACCGGTGTGCAAACTATTAGTGAGGCGCCTTACATTTTATAGCTATTTTCTACACTGGGCTTCACCCTCACTTCACACCAGCGGTATTCTGAGTGTGACACTAAGCAAGCCTTGCACCTCTGCCTCTCCACGTACATACAAAATGTAAAGGGCATTTTAGGGCTCCGTTAGGAAGACTTTAGTCATGATTAGAACTAATCAGTGATGCCATGATGCTAAATACTTCCTCATCTCCCAAATACGAGTGCCTGGAATAAATCAGGCTAAGTATCTCCAATTGAATAGAATGGCAAACTAAGGGAAAATCTCATTTGCAATTCTGAAGTCATGCCATAATTATTTTTACATTACACATCGGTTAAATTTTTTTTTAAAAAAAGTCACAGTGTTCAGTAGTATTGCCATATATAGGAAAACGACAAATCACAGTAACAAATCTCAGAGTGGTATTTTTATGGGGATGTCTTTTCTACTGCAATGTCTGCAGTTCTGGCTTATGGCTTCTAAGCCGTCTGTACTACACTTTGACTCGTGTGTTTGGGGCTCTCATGATGAATGAGCTGTTCTGGATAGAGATGAATGAACTCTTGAACCCCAACTAACTCTTTGCTATCCCTGATGTCCTGAGAGCCCAGTATCTTATGAGTTTAACACACTACTGATAAGACATTGAGGACAGATAAGACAAAGACACAAAATAAAAACAACAAAACTAAACAGTTAAGATTAAAAGGGAGTTGCAAAGAATGAAGTTAATACTGGAATAAACTAATATTCAGATAAATATCAGGAGAGTATGGACAAACAGAAGAAGAAAGGAGGGTCCGCAGGGGAACAATGTCTAAACACACATGTAGAAAGAGGCCTGGTGTGGCTCAGGGCTAGAGCACTTGCCTGGCATGGGTGAAGCCCTGGATTCAGTGCCATGAAAGAGGGGGGGGAGGATAATCTAATCTGGGAACTAAAATATATTAAGAGAACCGACTTAATATTATTATTAATTATAGAAATACAAATTAAAGGACTTTCACAAAAATAGAGCTTTAAGAAGAAATAAGCATTCAAATAAATACACAGAATTAATAAAATAGTACTTTTGTAATCCTGAGTGAAGTAACCCAGACTGAGAAAGACAAACATGGTATGTACTGATGCATAAGTGAATATTAGCTATAAAATAAAAGGATAATTATGCCACAATCCACAAGCCCAGAGAGTTAACAAACTGGGCTCAAGGGGGGACACCCTTATCTCATGGAGAAGGGGAAACAGAAGAAATTTTGTGAGGGTGGGTAGAAATGGGAACATGAGTCATGGGGTTGGGAGTGGGGGACGAAGGCGGGGAGCCCTGAAAGTGCTAGTGGAAAGAGGGTCAGGCCATGTCAGGGTCAGGTAAGAACCTGGCGCAAAGGAATCTCCCAGGAATCTACAAGAAGACCCTCAGCTTAGACTCCTAGCACTAGCATATAAGAAGCTTTAACTGACCATTTCCTGTGACAGATTGGGTCCTAGCCCGACTGCCATAAGATAGGCTTCATCCAGCAACTGATGAAAACAGATGCAGACCCACAAGCAAACATTAGGCAGAGCTTGAGGAATCTGCAGAAGAGGGGGAAATGAGATTGTAGGAGCCAGAGGGGTCAAAGGACACTCCAAGAAAACTCACAGAACAACCTGGGCTCATAGAGGCTCACAGAGACTGAACAGACAACCAGGGAGGGAACATGGGACTAACCTAGGCACTCTGCATATATATTACAGTTGTATAGCTTGGTCTACATATAAGACTCCTAACAGTGGGAACAGGGAGTGTCTCCAACTCTTTTACTAGTTTTTGGAACCCTACTCCCCCATTGGACCTTGTTCAGTCTAAGTACATAGGGGGTGCTTAGTCTTACTGCAACTTGATAGGCCATGTTTTGTTGCTAACCCTGGGAGACCTGTCCTTTTCTAAACAGAATCAGAGGAGTGGACTGGGGGGTTAGGAACAGAGAGAGGGTGGAGGAACTGGGAGGAGAGAAGGAAGGAGAAACTGCAGCCAGAATGTAAAATAAACAAACAAACAAACAAATAAATAAATAAATAAAGTTACTTTTTAAGAATTGACAGTTCTGAGTAAGTAGTATCCTCAAGTCATGTGATATGAATAAAAACAGTTAAAGTCATGCAGTATGAATGAATATGATTAAAGTCATGTGGTATGAATGAATATGGTTAAAGTTGTGTGATGTTAATAAATATGGTTAAAGACCAATCCTATTAGAAACAAAGCCACAAGTAGAGGGACTTTAGGATATTGTCTTTAGTTGTTTCTTTTTATCAAAACAAATAAAAACACGAGTGTCTTTGATAAAACAATTCATTTATTTGAATTGTAGATACCTTTATTGAGGGCCGAGCATGGTGACACACACCTATAATCCCAGCACTTGGCAGAGGCAGGTAGACCTCTGAGTTTGAGGCTAGTCTGGTCTAAAGAGAGAGTTCCAAGGCAGCCAGGATTACAGGGAGAAACCACATCAGACAAACAGGAAGGAAAGAAGGAGAGATGGAAGGAAAGGAGGGAGGGGGGAGGGAAAGAGGAAGGAAGGAAAAGGAAACATAATACTTTTCTATAGGTCTATTTTGAAGATAACAACACAAAATACAAGGTATACTTCCAGCAAAAGCCTCCATACTTTAAAGTTTATATTATATGCCTAGGGCTTTCCAGTGTGTGTGTGTGTGTGTTGCTACCCATATTCAACAATTCTAAATTTATGGTTGGGATATTGAAACTACTTATATCAAACCAATAAAATCAGTTGATTATAACCCAAAGCAAAGGAATCTCATCAGCAATTATGTTTATCAGTAAACAAGTTTGTTTTTTCCTAAATGCATACATGCATATCTTTCCAGGGACTCTCATGGAACTGCATTGAACTCTGTGCATAAGGTCATCTCAGGAAATGGTGAGCTCAAATGAACAGTCTCTCAGATCCAGGGATAAAGAGACCTGGCACAAGGAAGAGGGAGGGAAAGGCAGCCTTTTAAAAGGCAATCTGGACAAATAAATAAGGTGATACTTGTGCCTGAGCATACATGTGTCTATGTACCCAATGTCACCTGTTTAGCTAACAGAGAGCACAGCACAAGGGGGATGTGTCCATTACCTGTCTTGTTAAGTTGATTTACCATGTTTGAAGATCACAGACAAAGCGAGCTCTGAGCTCAGTTTTTCTTACTGACTACATACTCTTTGAGCCCAGGGTTATAAAAACTCCAGCTAGGCTGCTATTCCCATGCCTATTCGGGATCCTCTGAGCTCTCTTCATGACTAATCCTCATTCTGGCCTTTAAAAACTGGAAAAGCCCTCAGCACACACTATTTCTCTCTCACACCCTCCGCCTGCAAATGCCCGGGGACTCCAGCAAATGCCAGCATTCTCTCTGTCATCCAAGAGACACTCCTAACGTGTCACGCCCATCACTGCATGCACACCCCCTCACACTGACTGTGCCACTCGGAAATAGCCCAGTTCTTTGCTCTAGCGCAGAACTTATGATAGGCAGCCAGACGCTGAAATTTCAATTACTTTACTCAGTCTGCCTTTATATGTCTTTTCGAGATGCTAATTTACCCACAAACCACTGACTCAAGGTGCTGAGAGCTAGTTATTCCCGCACACTGACCTTCAGTGAGATCGCTGCTCCTCCTCTCTCCCGGTGCTTGGGAGAAGAAAGGGCCTAAATTCTAGTGGGCACCTTGCTCTAAGGTATACCAAGACCCTCTGTAAAGAAGACTGGAGAGGCTGTGTCTCCCATGATAAATACCACTTAACAAACCAGATCATCCTGGCCACATGGGCCATTAACAGAAGCAGAGGCCTCTTTCTTAGTATACTTCAGTCTCTAAAAAGAATTGATTTTGTTACAGAGAAATTGAGTTTCATTCATGTGGGACTGGACCTGGACTCATTTCCCTATTACAACAGTTCATTACCAAGGAAAATCTCTAATACTACAACAAGTGCCTGGTTTATACTTTGACATTGTAGGAAAGACTGGAGACTTTCTAACGTGCGATATTTCAAGATCTAGTCTTCATCCTGCCGTCTTTCTGGCAAGCCTGGTCCTAGAACGAGAATACCCGTGTGGCCCGTGTAGTCGATATCAATGGCAAAGGCATCTAGCAGAGTCCAAAGCTTATCTGAGTAGTGTTGTAGGCCATGAGAGAGGAATTAAGTTTTCTCTAAATTCTGTGTGCTGTACAACCAGACAGACCTGGGACTCAGCTGTAAGTTGGCATTAGATGCAGGCTCTCACCTAAGGATCATCCTACAGTGAACCACTCTCTAGTCAAATAATCCGACCATTCTCACTACAAATGTTCTTCATCTCAGAGGAAGACAGGTCTGCCATACCACAGAAGAGATTACATACGCTGGCCTCAAACAGATGACTGTGGGACGGTAGGGAGGAGCACGGGAAGTGACCACCTCGGAGGCAGGGAAGCTGCAAGTCTGAGATTGCTATGAGAATGAGGAAAAGTGCTGGAAGCAGAGCCCAGCACGGGAGGATTAGACAGGAAAGGCTTGGCAGTAGACAAGGCAGGGGAGGGAAGAAGGAAGACTTCAGTCACAGAAACCAGGAATGACTGACCTCCGAGAAATCAAAAGGTGATACAAACAAGCAGAAAGAAAAGTCCACAGCACGGGGAGCTGTACTGTTGGGCACCACTCACGGGCTCTGGAGAAGAAGGAATGGCTCAGAGACTGAGTCCAGACAGAGGGAACTGGGAAGAATTGGGAAGAAAGCCATGGGCCTCATCAGCGGTCATCACAAAGCCAGGTACTGTGGTCCTGATAAAACAGGACCAGCCGTCTAAAGCTGAGGGCCAGTTCAAACGGATGGACTTCAATGTCAGACAGAACAGAAAGGGCAGAAAAGACACCATGTCAGAGCTCACAGAGCCAGCACCCGCTCAGTTTTACAGCAGACGCAATTCAAACAGACTTGAGAGAGAAAACCACTTTTTGGTCATTTTGCCTGTGCTCAGCATATTCTTACTAAGGCAATTTATATTTGTGTGGCTTCATAGCCTTCGATTTTTCTACTTTTATGAAGATAAAATATATATCACATAATATTTACTATGATAAGACTTTTTTACGGAGCAAACTCATATCAAGGCTATCCATATTATTTTGAGACTTATTTTCATCTTGTGTGTCTAAGTGTCTGTTTGAATGTGCATCGTGTGTTTGCAGTGCTCCAGAGGCCAAAAGAGAGATGGACACTCTAGCACTGCAGTTACTGATGACTGTGGGGCTCCATATGGGTGCTAGGAATCAAACCTTGGCCCTCCGCAAGAAGAGCCCGTGCTTTTAACCAATGAGCCATCTCTCTACACCCTGGATATTCTTGTGCAACATGACACCACATCCATTCCAGAACACTTTTCCTTTATGGAACCAAAACGCTGCATCTTTAATACATTGACCCGCATTCTCTATTCCTGCCAAGCCCAGCCACTGCCAGCATTGCACTGCTGTGTTTATGATCCTGGCTCTAGGTCCCTCACACAAGCAGAGTCATAGCATCATACTCTGTATTGCCATCATGTCAACTGCCTGCTTAGAGCTCCCACCTCCACCTTCAGCGTTATCATATTATGTGCCTGAATTTCATTCCTTCTTAAAAGCCAAAGGACACTAGACTGCACGTGCACGCCACACTCTGTCCTTTCGCCAGTCAGCCGACACGTGGCTAACGCAGTATGAACATTGTGATTAGTGCTGCTATAAATACCGTAGGCGCTGCTTGTGCTCCTGTCTGGTCCATTCTCAACATCTTCATCCTATAAACTTATTTGGGGGTTCATGATAAGCTGGCATCCGTATTTCATGGACTCTGTATTTTAATATACTCAAGTTATTTTATAAATTACATTACTGCTTTTGACTAATTAGTATGGATTTAATGGTTTCAACTCTTAGCAAGGAAGAATCATCAACACAGGCCGGGCGGTGGTGGCGCACGCCTTTAATCCCAGCACTCGGGAGGCAGAGGCAGGCGGATCTCTGTGAGTTCGAGACCAGCCTGGTCTACAAGAGCTAGTTCCAGGACAGGCTCCAAAACCACAGAGAAACCCTGTCTCGAAAAACCAAAAAAAAAAAAAAAAAAAAAAAAAAAAAAGAATCATCAACACAATTAGGACAAACCCTTGGAGTCGACTGGGGCAGGTGTGTTTACTCCTGACTACCCCTATAATTAGTTTCTTTCAGCAAGCAAACTGCCCATCCATTCCTCTCCAGACTATAGCCATCCACTGCACAGTCTAGAAGAAGCATGGCCACATCTTCGGGCCAAATGACTTTCTTTAAAATTTCCTACCATTAAGAAGCAAGCCTAAGCAAAGGGGTCACGACCATATTAATGTACCAGCAGGTCATCATTATAGAGACAATTGCTCTCATCCAATCAGTAGATAAATGATAAGGGAAGTTTTCTCTCATAAGATAGTAATATATTCATCCCCAAAGAGATCACACCATGTTAGCTGTGACAATTATTAATGATGTCTAAGAACATTTGGTCTCTTGGTTATAATTTCAAATTGACAAGAAAAAATAGCAATTAGTATCTTTTCTTATCTCACTTAAGCCTTATGGGTAAGGTGATTAAAAATGGAAGAATTATTGTCTCCATTTTATAGATTAGGAAACTGAAGGCCACACAGTATCTTATAGCCCATTTCCTGCCATCCTAACAGAACACCATAAAGTGGATACATTTTAATTTAGCTGCATTTAGCACTTAGGTTCTAGAAAGTGGAAGTCCAAATTCAGAGGACCGTATCTGGTGCGGCATTTGGGTTGTCACATGGTGACAGAAAGCATTAAAGGGCCAGGGAGCACTTAGGAGAAAAAAAAGAAAGAGGGGGAAATGCATTTGATTACTTTAGAATAGAATGAAGTCTAGTCCTTAATCAATCACTGAACTTCTCCTTGTATTTTTCTAAGGGACTAGAATTCTTCCCACTCTGATCTGCTCGAAAACACACCTTATCATTTGTGATGCCTGCAATCATAGTAAATTACACACTACTAAATTACCAGGTAAAAAAGACAGGTATCTTTGAAATATTTACTTGCTTATGCTTATTATGTGTATGCTTATAAGGGCGTGTGAGCACAGGTCCCTGAGGGATGGGCAACTACCTGTTCCAGGTGCTGGGAATCAAACTCTAGCCTTCTCCACGAGCAAGCAGGACATGCTGAGTCATCTCTCCAAACTCATTAGGCAGTTATCTTTAAAGAGCCAAGGACTACCTAGGATCTCACAGGTTGCTGCCCAGCAGTGATGCCTGACCCTGAGATGCCACAACAATAGGGCTGTTTATGTCAGGTTCCATGTAGGCTAATGCCCTAAGGTTGCTGTAACAATCAGGGTCACTATCCACAGACATTCATTCTCAGCCTCAGAGGCTAGAGGTAAAAATCGAGCATAGAAGTTTCCGAAGACTTCTTACAAAGACCCTTAAAAAATCCTTCTCTTAGTAGGTGAATGTTTTTTACATGAGACTATATCCGCATGATGCCCGTTTTCAAATAAGAGTACAGTTTCTGGTTGAGAGGCAGGTATTTTTTGTGATCAGCCACCATTCAGTTTATTCTATATGGGAAAAGCCCGGTAGATAGATGATGGATGGATGGATGGATGGATGGATGGATGGATGGATATTAAGCCAAGGTAATTTCAGGTCCATTCAAAGCTGAATGTCAGTAGATATGATCTGCCATTCAATCTCACTTCTAACATATTAGTTTACTATTTTCCCATGGAGGGGCTCAATCCAGTCACATTAGAGAATGTCTTTCTATATTTTCTTACATAGAATAAATCAGCAATTCAAGTTCCCTTCACTATCGCCAGCCACCCTTCTGTGCCTCAGACATTTCTTGTTGGTGTTCTTGTTGGCTCATGAACCATATATCCAGGTGTAACTATTTTCATGACAAGTCATTGGTCTGTGCTAATAAAAATGACCCAAAACCTCTCTGTTCCCAAGACCTTGGTGACTTGTTGATATTTCAACCTAATATTGCCAAGTCTTCATACTGAAAATGATATGAACATATTCACTTTGGTGAACCCTGGATCACCACACAATATCAGAGACCTGCAACTGCAATCAGTGGAACTCCAAGCCCTTCACCAAAAAGGATTGTGCACTTCACCTTCCTTTCTCAAGGAATGCATTCCTCCAATGACTGCCTTAAGCTTTGTTCTGTAGTACTCCTCAAAGGATGTAACAATGTATGCATCCAGAGTTGTTTATCCCTTACTATAGTCCCCATCGACACAGGATTAAGACAGAGAATATTTGAAGTAATACCCAACGTCTGCCTCCTGAGCCATAGGGCTCATGCAATAAAAGTTCTTTTATAAATTGGAATGATTTCTTCACTAACAAACCTACATCCTTTTTGTGGTAAGGGGTCTCATTTTCTAGATCAGGCTAGCCAGGAACTCACAGTAATCCTCCTGACTCAGCCTTCCAAACACTGGGAATCCAGGCATGAGTCACCATAATCAGTTGCTTTGCATATGATTTTGAAGACCTGTGCTTGGTTACTTAATGTTTGATGTTCTCTTTGTAGTGGAAAGAAGAAAAGATTTCTACTTACTTTTGCATTAATATTTTTCATTCTTTTTTGTTCTGTTTTGTTTTATAGCATAATGCTAGTTTTATTTTTTTATTTATTGAAAGAAAAAAAAAGAAATTCCCGCCTCCTCCCAGCCTCCCATTTCCCTCCCCCTCCTCCCACTCTTCTCCTCCCCCCACTCCTCTCCCCCTCCCTCTCCAGTCTGAAGAGCAGTCAGGGTTCCCTGCCCTGTGGAAAGTCCAAGGTCCTCGCCCCTCCATCCAGGTCTAGGAAGGTGAACATCCAAACTGGCTAGGCTCCCACAAAGCCAGAACATGAAGTAGGATCAAAACCCAGTGCCATTGTCTTTGGCATGCTCAACCTCCTTAGCAACCAGGGAAATGCAAATCAAAACAACTTTGAAATATCATCTTACACCTGTCAGTATGGCTAAAATCAAAAACACCAATGATAGCCTTTGCTGGAGAGGTTGTGGAGAAAGGGGTACCTTCATCCATTGCTGGTGGGAATGCAATCTTGTGCAACCACTTTGGGAAGCAGTGTGGCGGTTTCTCAGGAAATTCGGGATCAACCTACCCCTGGATCCAGCAATACCACTCTTGGGAATATACCCAAGATATACCCTATTATATGACAAAAGCATTTGTTCAACTATGTTCATAGCAGCATTATTTGTTATAGCCAGAACCTGGAAACAACCTAGATGTCCTTCAATATAAGAATGGATGAAGAAAGTGTGGAATATATACACATTAGAGTACTACTCAGCGGTAAAAAACAATGACTTCTCAAATTTTGCATGCAAATGGATGGAAATATTTTTCATTCTTAAACATTCCCAGAGGTATATTTAAATAACCCTGGATGTACAGATATTTCTAGAGAATTTTAAAACTCAGTTTTCTGTTGAGTATTATTTTGGTAAAAATGGACTTGATTTTGGTGAAACTATCTGAGTACAGATTTACCAAAAGAGCAAAAATTGAAAGGACGATTTACAAAAATGATTTAATGATGTATGATTGGTTTATACTTGTGGACATTAAGTTCTTGAAAAGCCTGTATCCTTGCATTTATTTGAGCATTCTCAACTCATTTAGCTGGACAACCAAACTCCCCGTGGTCCTATTAAGTATGTTGCTAAGCAAAGCATCAAGTAGTACCTATAAATAGGAGTGCTGGCCGTCAGCCAGTCTGCAGAGCTGTGAGGGGGTCAATGCCGCTAAGCCAGCAGCACATCATTAAGAGGGAAGGTGTCTGCTGCTCTACCAGTCCACATTTCTTCCTGGGCAAACATACTCATGTATTGACCTGTGCAAATTTATTTTGCTTGCTTTCCCCTGCCTCCGATGCATCTTCCTTGTTGCTACATAGATTCTACTTAAGCACTGCCTTAACTTGAAAACCAACCCTATAGATGATCTTAAGATCTACGTGCAAACCACTCAAGCACAGCCGCCCAGTGTTTTCTAGCCTCTCCTTGCCTTCTGACTGTGGGAAAGAATTTGTCATGACTGAGTAGCACGGTCGCTAAAACTGGCAGTAAAAGCAAAGTTACTATGGCTTTTTAAATGAGTATTAAATCAACAGCTCCTGAATAAAATCTGCACTGATTTATTAGGGCTAACCTGACATTCAATTACAAACAAGAGACTTGCAAACAGCTCTTTGCCCCTCTCTGGCAGCTAGAAATCTGAAACCAAGGTGTCTCTGAGGCTGCTTTCTTCTGAAAATGGTGCAGGGAAAAATGGCACTCACTTTTCTCCATTTAGTAGCTTGTTGGCAAGTTTCAATATTCCCGTGATTGACGTAGCATAGCCCTAATCTTCAAATGCCATATTCCCAGGTCCACATCCCAGTGTCTTGATTTCCATTTTTATAAGTATATGGCCACACTGAATTAAGATCCACTACCAATAAGGCAACACCCACTCCAAACAAAGCCCTATTTCCTAACCTTGTCAAGTAGCACCACTTGCTAAGGACCAAACATTCAAATCTATGAGCCTATAGGAGCCATTCCTACCAAAACCACCACAGTGTGACATATCCAATCATTCAGGCTGGCAGGGCTGACCTCCAATCAGTGAACCTTTCTGTCTCAGCTCCTCTAGCACAGAGTTACACGTGTGCGCCATGAAGCCAGGCTAGTGAGTTTCACTTCAGACTCAGGTGATAGTAGATACTCCTGATTGCGCATAACCACGGTAAGTGTTGTCAATTCTTTAACTGTATTTAATAGGTCCATTTTTATCATCCCAGGTGAATCAGTGTAAAAAAAAAAAAAACAAAGTTTTTCTAAGTATAAACCACTTAATCCACTTTGATTTTACTCACAAGCAGTTCTCCATGACTATCCTAAGGAGAGAAGTATGCATGCAGGGCATACATGCACACAAACACACACAGACACACCATATGGTGTACATTTCTTCTTAAAATTATCATGAATTAATCTGTCCCATGTGGACTTCTAAATATTCTACTACCTTTGAATAGTAGGAACTCACTAGGGTGCCGGAAAACCAATGTTTTTAATCACTTTTCTTCAGGGAAGTTATATTTGAGCTTCCTAATGTTATAAATAACACAGCAAGCATTTTAAATATTTGTCTACACGGGCTGGAGAGATAAGCAGAAGCATGAAGACACAAATATAGACCACACTGAGTGTAGAATATAAACCATTTAAAGCTTTCTCTTCTCCACTCCCAAGATTCATGATTCTTCTGCCTCAAATTCCAAAAGAGAATATGGCCAATTAAATATTTATGAAACTACATTTTATAAACTTGGATATTTAAAGACTTACATTGTTGAGAGTAAAAGTATCTGAGGAAAACGGGAACCTAAAGTCCTGACAGAAATTTAACAACTTTCTGGTCAGACTGGGATGTGCTGCGGACACACTCCAGGATGCTAAAGGAAAAGAGGTTTTTCCTTTAAAGTATAATCCTTCTGATGCCAATGGGAGAAGAACTTTCAAATATCAAACACGAAAAGCAAGCAAATATGTAACTGAAAATGCTAATAAAATCTGAAAGGAAAATATATTCCCAAAAACACAGGAGAAAAACTTGGACCACAAATGAGAGCATTATACAGAAGGTAAGGGTCATGGCCTAGGGGAAGTAAAAATCACTGGTGCACCTCGTTGGGCACACTGGAACACAGCCCTCTCCTTTCTCTGGCTCCTCTCAGCTTCCCTGGGGTAAGCGGCTTAGGTCTTCCATACCTCACGGCCCCAGGACACTCTCTGCCAGCACAGGCCCAGAAACAACAGAACCAGCTGAGAGGCGATCGAAGCATTAAATAAAAATAAATTTCGATTCCTTTAAGTTGACACTCTCGTGTCTTTTGTTATAATGACAGACACTAACACAGACGTAGAAGAACAATTCAAATATAATACTTAACTAATTAGGCAAAGACAGGGCTGGAAAAAACAACAACACAGTTTGACAAAACAGCAGGTGAGAAAGAATGAGCGATGGCAGATTTGGTGAAAACTAAGGCACAGACAGTGCCATTCCTTCTCCGTCCTCACAGAAAATGGTGCTAATCTCAATTCAGTCTGGAAAATACTCTGAAATAGAAGGGCAGTTCACAATAAAATGATGCGGCATGGTGCTGCTTCCTGCGCAGATGCCGCCCCCCTTCCAGTTCTTTGTAGACAGAAGGAGATATACATTGCAAATGACATATGGGATTTAACAATGAGTTTGCTCTGGTAGCTGAACTGCTGTGACAGAATTTAGCTGTTGCTGATTCTTCAGTATAGAAGGGTATGCATCATATTATAAAAGCATTTGATTTGATATATTTTATTGATTCTTTGGGAATTCCATACACGCTATCACCTCCACACCTACGCCCTTCTCTCCCACTCCTCCTCCAGGTCCTGCTCACACCTTGACATCTTTATCCACTTTTCTTTGTTTAAGTAACCCACAGAGTTCTGTTAGCGCTGTCCCTTTGTGCATGGGTTAGGACCAAAGTACAGGTAACCTATGAGTGGCAACACCCCTGGAGAAAACTGACTCTCCCTCACTCAGAAGCCGTCAACTGTCAAGAGCTGGGGGTGAGCTTCCCTCTCTCATCTGCTGGAAAACTGACTGCCTTGATTCTGAGCAAGTCTAGAGTAGGAAACTACAGTTCCAGAGTGAAGGATGTACTAGTAAATTAATGAAAATCAACTGGAAACTGACAAGCGGGCAGAGGACATAGAAAAGCATTTGAAAATCCACTGTGTTAATCTGGACAGCACAGCTGCTGGACCCTGGCTGGGGACCTTTATTGTCACAGATGTGACAGACAAATGAACTGCAGTGAAGTCAAGAATGTTAGCAAATAGTGTGTCCGCCATAAATGTGCTAGGAGCTCCAAGGTGCCTGGAAGTAGGGCCTTATATATTAACATCACTGCCCCGTGCTACAGGCAAAGAAGAGTCTTCCAACCGTCAGCCCTCTTTGTCCTGCTATCACATGACTATCACATGACTAGACGGCAGCCCCGCAACGTGAGGCCATTTGCCAGATGTTGCATTTTACTGGTAAATTTTTAGACAGTGATTTTTAAAACACACAGACCTGAAACAACTTTAGCACATGAACTAAACCTGTGTGCTCGGACATCCCAGATTAGTCGCCGATACGGAGCAGGAAAAGGACTCGTATTTAACTGAGAAGCATCAGGATTACGTTGGACTAGAGGATGCTCACTTAGGTTTTTTCTCAATTACATTTATTCATGCTATATTTAAGTATAATTAAGACTATTAGACATTACAAAATGCCACAGATAAATAATCCCTCCATTTCTCAGTATGAGAGTCTTATACCTACATAAATAACCCACTTCCTAAAGGAGGAACACCCAACAGGATTTAAACTCAACATTCCGAAGAGAGCCTGCATCTGATAAAATCAGTGAATAATCTGGCCAAATTATGCCATTCTTAAAGTCATTTTAACCATAAAAAGATTGACAGGCTGATGATCTTTTCTGTCAGCTTATATAAAACACTTTGACCACAATCTAGACTTGTTTTACTGTAAATTGAAATTTAAACAAAAATCTGCAAGGAGTGCTTGTCATCTCTACTCCCAAATTATTTGCTACCCTATGCTCTAAACCAGTTCTCACGGTTTAGAAAACGAACTCATTAGCACCTGTGTAAGTTCCCGTTACGTAGTCACAGGATTTTCCAGGGGAAGCATCATTTAGCTTAGCCTGCTAATCTTCTGGCTCCCATGTTAATGTAGGGCACTCCCCACTACACACACACACACACACACACAAAGACATACATACACACACGTGCACACACATGCACATGCGTACACACACACACAAACACACACAGAGGCCTATCAGAACCAAAGCCTGCAGTCATTATCATTTGTTTTCTCTTTGCAACTGTTGGCTCACCAAATGCAGAAGCGTACTGCTGAATTTCCAAATTCAGAATACTTACAGGAAATGCACAGCCTAAGCCTTTTGGCCTTTGTTTGCTTATTTTTAAATTTCATAATGACATTCTTCCTGCTTCAAAAAATTCTATTACTGTATGAAAAACTATTAACCAGCCTCCTATTGACTCTAGTAAAACAATTATTGGAAAGAGTGCAGAGCCCCATAAAGCAAGTGCATGGAGACAGATAAAGCCGTCTCTTGGCACAGGTACACAGACTCACATTGCCAGGGAGCACCAGAAAGATATTCTGAAATCGATACTCATGCAATAAATGGTCCCAGAGAACTATTAAAGGCAGGGAAGGGACACATACATTAAAGGAGTTTCTTACAGAAACACAGACACTGCAATAAAGAAGAAAAAGTCAACAAACTAGTCATCAATGAGTTCTTGCTGGAATATGAAGCATATAGTAGGTACTTAACAGTATCTTTTTATCATAAAGAACCTTCACAGTGTAGCACAGTAAATACGGGATGGCACTAAATGAACAGTACTTTTACATGTCTGAGAAATTACGTAGGAAATCCGAAGAAAGCACTGCTGGATCTGAGCGTCCTCAGGATGTGTATTAAGCAGGAACTCTAGACCAACAGCTGTGGAGCCTACATGGGTCCAAACTGGGTTCACCATATGTGGGAGACAGTGGGGAAGCTTGGACTATCTGAGAGGCCCCTGGCAGTAGGACCAGGATCTGTGTTCGGTGCATGAGTCAGCTTGGAACCCAATCCCTATGGTGGGATGCCATGTCTAGCCTTAATGCAGGGAGGAAGGGCTTGGTCATGCCCTAACTTAATGTGCCAGTCTTACTTGGATAAGAGAAAAGCTCTAAAAAGACATGGATTATTAATCACAAGAAAACAATCAACAGTCTGAACAAAACCTATAATAAATGAAGAGACTGGAACAGCAATCAAACCTCCTCCCAAAGGAAAGCCTAGCTCCAAATGGCTTTGTCCAAATGTAGAAATAATAAGTACCAAGTCTTTCCAAAATCTTCCAAAGTAGAAGAGAAGCAACACATGTTAGAGCAGCCAGCCCAAAGTTTGTACATTGTATTAAACTATACAGGAAGATGGGCAGCTGGTAATTAAGACAGGAAGAGTAGATTATAACACTGGTCCACCTGAGCAGACAAGGTCTTGTCCCAAGCACAGATTAGGTACAGTAGGAGTGAGCTTAGAGCATAGCCCAATGCCCACATCTTCACTCTCTGACACTCCCTCCTTCTACCGTTAAATGACACGGCAAGAAGCCTCAGTCATACACTAGTGTCAGCCTTTAGGTTTTCCAGACATCGCAGCCATAGTCATATGAGCTTCCTTTCATTATAACTACCAAATTTGAGGTGTTGTGCCATAAGTCATAGAAAACAGATCAAGAACTGTACAAGTAAAACTCACCACACAGTGCCATGGAATAAGGAGCAGAGTGTGTTTTAAAAGTGTGATTTAAGTGTACATCATGACCAAAGGTGACTCTTTGGGCCATCTTAATGTCCTAAACACCAAGTAACCACACCCTAGGATAACTTGTTTTGTAGTCATACCTGCTGTTAACAACTTTTAAAAGGCAAAAATAAGCTCAAACTCTCTGACCTTCAGACAAGGTAGAATAGGCTCATAGTTTTGGATTTCCATATATATATGATTATCCCCATGGGGGGGGGAATAAGCAGAGGAGAGCGAGGAAGCTCTGTCACGTGCAGCACACAAGCCAGGAAATGCCTAGTGCTAAGAGGAGAGGAAGAAAAATTTACCAAAATTGTAATCAATTAGAGCAACAGCAAATACAACCATAAGAAACACCAAAGTCTTTTTAATTATAACTCTGTATGAAATGCCATTAACTCGTCAATTAAAAGTCATAGATTAAATGACCACATTAAAGGGGAAAAAATCCACTGCTGTTTTCAAGAAACACACTAAGATAGTAAAGCCATGTAGAAATTGAAAGATCAAGGCTGAAGATCAAGCCATGCAGCAAAGAGAGACTTTTCAAAACTTGGCACAGTTAGGACTCAGGCATTATGCTGGCCTGCCCTGTCATCTGACAGGACTTACCAGGCTGTCCCCTGGCCACCCCAGGGTCCTGGCTAGTGTGCAGGTGCAAAGGTCCCATTAAGAGACAAGCTCCGCCCACTCCCTCTCTCTCTTTTCCCTGCCATTCTTCTGAACAAGCAGTTTCTGCCTCCTCCCTTCCCTCTCCATCTCTCCAGTTTCCTCCTCCCTCCCCACTCCCTTTACCTCACACTCCACACTCAAGCTCTCTCTGCATGGCTATTCTGTCACCCACGGTCCTCACTCACACTGTTTTACCACAGGCACTGCCCCTCTCACAGCAAACCAAAAGTAGTCAGGAGAGATGAGGAGAGAACAGCGCATTAATAAAGGGGGAGGGAAGAGAATTGAAAACACCCTAAGTTTCTTTATTCATTAATGGTAATCTCAGCATACAGAGGGAAATATCACAACTGAAAAATAGGATCCTCCTAGGGAGTCAATGTAAGGAAACAGATATTTAAATGTTAGTGTGTGCAGTCAGGTGAGAAGAGAAAGAGAAAGATGGTAGAATGTGCTCTCTTCCTTGTCAACCTGAAACTTGTCAGGCTTTTGCTGTCCTTTTAATTTTTGTTTCTACTTTAGTGCCTTGTTTAGATTGATAAAAATTGGTGTAGCAAATTACTTGAAGGATTTGCCTGCCTTATGTAAACGAAGTTAGCACTTAAAGTTTCCTTAGAGATGAGAAAAGACATTTAAATTGAAAAAAATTCTTTCAGCAGTGGACATTGTATCTGTACAGCTAATTGCTTCCTGACTTATATTTTGTCTTTGTATGTTAATCATTGCACAAAGAGATTTTGGTGTTTTTTATTTGGGATGCTTTGCTGGCTTAAGATGTTGCACATGGTTTTGGTTTTTGTTTTTTTAACCTATAGAGTTAATCCCACACACCAGAAATAGCATTGTGCTTAATAGTAACACTTTGAACACACATGTTGGGAGCCACCTATTTGGGGTGACTTCTGCCGCGATGCTAGCCACGACAGGTTCATAAGTTTCAGAGTAGAGGCGTAAGATTAGAAGTGTTAAGAAGGAGGAACAGATATAAGAAAGAAACACAGAGACACAGGATAGTACCAGGAGGGCAGCTCAGCAGATACTGAATTCTGAGGTCACCTGTGTTTACTGTATTTTATACCCAAATACAAAAGGGGGAAAGAAGGCAAAAGACTGCTTTAACATGATACCAGAACAGGTATTTGCTTCAGTACTTGAGACATCAAGCCATTAATTCTTGAGAAGAGCATTAGCTGTTTGGAGGTGTAAACTCACCCTAGACCAAGTATCCTGCAGGCAGCCACTCCCTAAATCAAACTTCTATTTCAAAAGATGAAGCAGAAGTTGCTGAGGGAAAGTTTACAGCTAGTAACTACCCGCCTACTGGGGCGTGGCCTCATAGACCTGGTTGTGGAAGCCATTTTCTCTAATTTTCCTGGTTCCTGCTTGGCTAGATCGGATTGTTTTGGATCTCATCTCCATCCGTCGTTCAAGCAGAGAATCCTGATTTTGTAAGTTCCCCCCTAAATAAATAACGGTCTATCTCTCAATTCTGAGCCAGTGTGAGATTTCTGTTAAGCGCCCGATTTCTCTGCCCATCACCTGGAGCCCCACATAGATTTGCACTCCATGTCTCTTGGGATCGATCAGAATGGAGTGGATCTACCTCTTTGGGCCATCTTAATGTCCTAAACACCAAGTAACCACACCCTAGGATAACTTGTTTTGTAGCCATACCTGCTGTTAACAACTTTTAAAAGGCAAAAATAAGCTCAAACTCTCTGACCTTCAGACAAGGTAAAATAGGCTCATAGTTTTGGATTTCCATATATATATGATTATCCCCATGGGGGGGGGAATAAGCAGAGNTTCTTTTTCTTTGGAGGGATGCTTTTAAGCTTGTTTGCAAAAGGGCCATTTTCCTTTTCTTTGCTGCAATTGTCTTTTTTGCAGAACAACAGTGTGTGCAAGTTTATGAGCAATGGTACATGCAGGTTCAATTCTTTTTTTTAAAAAAAAATTACTTTAATTTTAACCTTTTATCTCTGCCAGAACCAACTTCATATAAGTTGTTTTGAATGACAAGCATATGTATAATCCCACAGTTCTTCAGTCTGACTTTTGCAGTAAACCACTCGATCCCATATTCAACAAAACTTAATTTCTAATATCAGCCATTAGAGGTTTTTTATTTTGCTGTTAATAACTTATTTCTTACAGAATGATAAACCATTCTTTGAAGAGTTGATTTTTCAATGGATGGTTGACGCTGGGATGGTTGCTCACCTGAGTAAGAACTCCGAGTGAGCCTTGGAAATAGCAAACCTGGAACCTGACATAGTTACCCTTCAAACTATATAGAATATCACTTGTGAGCAAGCTGTCATGGTCGCGTGGCTGATCTAGAATGGACTGCTGAGTTCTGGCAAAGAGCTGCATCTTCCTTCCGGTGAGTACCTGAACAGGGCCAATGTTAGTTATATGCAGTCCAGATTTTAAGAGTCATACTTTCTCAGGGATCTCCATACTGTGATCTCTCTGACCCTGCGAGACAGTCTCTGTACAGCAGAGGCCGACAGTGAACTGTAGCTCTCCAGGTGCCTTCTGAGACCCTGCTCTGAGTAGTGGCGTGCTCCAGACTGGTTCTCTGTGCTCTTTGGCCGATGCCAGAGTATGAAACAGTCCAACATGGGGTTGTTCTTACTGGTAGTAATAAACAAATAGCAACTGGGAACTGACATTTTGATGGCCATGTTCTATTTTGAAATACCCTCTGTGTATCTCATTCATCTTCTTTTACCTGACAATCTGAGCAGGCTTCAGATTTTCACAGTTCAGGAAAGATATGACAAGCATTAGCACAGGAGTGAAAAGCTTGGGGAAATTCTGAGAGAAGTTTTAGTTAAAGTTGGTTGAACTTGGGATTGACTGGGAGGCCAAAGATTTTAAAAGCTGAAGATTCTCTCAAGACACGAGTTGTTAGGCTCCAACAATCATTATCAGTGCGACAAAGCTGCAGGCATTTATGTTTTAAAACCTAAATTATAAAGTCAGCTAAGTCTTTCTAACACTAGTTTTAATGTTCATGAGCACGTTTTACCTATGTTACCTATTCAAGATGTTGGGAAGGATGCATCCCAAGCACAGGTGAAGGCTGGGAGCTGGTTTTGAGGAAGAGGCCTTTGTGGAGTCTTTGCTATAGCAAAGAAAAACAATGCCTTCTGGGAACTGAACTAAGTTTTCATCTAGTCTTTAAGATTAGAAGTCAAAAACAAAAATATAAAGGAAATTTAAACCTCATTAAATTGATCTTTGAAGCATTGAAATGAAATTGAGTTGGACTTTTGAGGCCTTCTTCCAGAAAACAAGGACTTGGTTGGCAGGCCTATATTAGGCCTAAACCTTGGTGCCATTGTTTACTTAAATTGTTTGAATGGAAAGTACAGTTTGGAGTTCTTCCATTTGAAAACTGTGACTTTTTCATGGGATTGTTTGAATCTTGTTTTCTAGTCTCTTCTCGTCACCAACTTCATAGTCTGAAGGTAGATTTTTCTCTTGATAAAGGAACAAAAAAAGTGAACATCTTATTTGTAAATTGATATCTAGTAACTAGTGTTAAACTTGAAATGGTAGAATTCTTTGAAGCCTAATTTTTGGTAGCCTTAGAAAAATGTATCTTAATTATTTTTGAATCTGTATTCACCTTGTTTTTTCATATATCTTAAGTTATATTTTCTTTTCAGAGCTGCTTATTTGGGGCTTTTTTTTTTTT